>NC_056733.1:933940977-934108477 GCF_019279795.1 Protopterus annectens | reverse complement strand
CTACATGACTTTTTCCTGTCAGGACTTCCAAAACAGTGCAACTTTCCCCCCATTAGACTGGTCAACAATTCCTAAGTCGACTTTGGGCTTACTTAATTTCTCGTCAGCTTTTGACACAGTGAACATGACATCCTTAGCAAACATCTATGGTTGTACCTGGGGTTATAGGTTATTATCCTTGTGATTTGCCTATTACCTCTTCAGGAATATGAAGTGAGTAGTGTGTATGATCTGAATTTATCAGAGTTCTAATCACTGAAGGTTAGTGTACCCACAGGGTTCAGTTTTGGCTTCCCCAATGTTCATACTGCACGTGTTGCCACTCAGGGAGGTTATTCTAATGAGAAGCACTTTAGTGTCTGTCATATGTGGATGACATTAAGTGATAGCCTTTCTTTTTGCCAGAGAGCATATTTGATTTTTCAGCACTAAAGAGCTGTTTGGATTTGATTCCTGACTGGATGATATATAATTATTTGAAACTCGGTCTGTCCAAGATCAAAGCAATAGTGGTGCACACCACTATCTGTCCATTTCATCTTCCGCTGCTTTCAATTCTGATTATACATGGGGGCATCACTTGTACTTTGTATCCTGCATTTGACAACTGTGCACTGTCTTGATGACAGTTTTGTTCTGACATTAACCTAACTGGACTACTGATTTCGGTATGGAGTCAGAAATCTTCTTCAGGAGGCCTGTAAGATACCATTTATTTAGGGAGGCCTATTCCACTCCTAAAAGGGGCACCTTCCCTGCCTCCAGAACTCTAAAGTTTTAGTTGGGGAAGGGTTAAATTAAATTTTAACAATTTAGTTGTTGTACCTACTAAATGATGTTAGTTGGATGTTTGCAAGTAGTGTAAGCTATTGCTTTTTTATGGGAAATGCCCTAGTTTATACATTCAAGCACTTTTGAATAAATAAATACTGTTTGCCTTGCAATAAACTATCTAGGTTCTAGGTCTGTGAGATACAATGCACGGTCTTGCACCAGAAAATTGCTTGTAGTGTTTTATAATTGTCAGAAAATCTGCTGTAACTGGATGATTTTATTAAAAAGGTCAAAGTTTCTCTTCATAGGAAACCGGTAATATTTCAATTCACATTTTTTTTTATCATGACCTGTTTTCCCACAAATATATTTCCTGTTGTCACAGTCACTTATCAAATGATCATTCCACAGGGAAAAAACGTCTTCAGTTGTCCCCAATATTTTACAACCGATCTGTTACCCACTACATTTATCACACTAGGGATATGAACAATTTTTTTTTTCTTGATTTTCAGCACAGTATGGCAGTCCCGTCCCCAAGTCCATAATTCTCTGTTAGGATAGACTTTGCTAATGTCCATAACATCTTTACAAATTTTTCTTAAAATGTTTTTTAAAGTTTCTTTTTCAACATCAGTTCGAAATGGAACATGTATTTTTTTTTCTTTCTGTGTGAAATACTTTAAACACGTACGACTTCCATGGATAACAGGTTTTCTTTTTATACTCCCCCCAAAAATGTTCCAGAATAGAACCGGTCTCAAAAATAATGTCACAAAATGTCATTCATGACTAAGAATAAAAGCTCTTACTTCCTGTGCCTTCAGTCCCAAGCGGACCATTAAATTATCCCAAATGTCATACCATTTCTTTTTCTTCTTTGTTCTGAGGTCTCACCATAAATGCCCTTTGGTTGCTGACGTTTCCTTTCCTCTGCTCATCTCTCTCATCACTTTCCCTGCATTTTCTTTAACAGTCTCAGCATACGTTTCTTCTGGCAATCTTCTTTCAAAATAACTTCCATTTCCTCCACTTGAATTTTTCCCATAATTTCACCCCATGAAGCATTTTTTCCACTCTCCGGCTCACCCTGCAAGGATAAATCACCCAAAATATCATCCCACAACCCTTCCAACTAGAGGGTTGTAATAACATATTCATTGTTTTGAATGTTTGCTTCTGATGAAACAAACACATTCTGATGAAACAGCTCCTCAGAATCTTGTAGGGGTTCAAACAGTGCACCGGTGTTCTCCTCTGTGCTGTCCACTATCTTAGATCTTCTTGAATGCTGTTCTCCAAGCCACCACTAAACTAGGAATGGAACAAGTACTGTCCGAATCAGTACAGGAAGTTTCCTGATCCCCTGGCCAAATTTCCCCAAATAGTATAAATACCACCTTGGCTCTCCCCTGAATAGAGGCTACTAGCTTAATAGGACTAACCCGGTCAACAAAGGATAAATAAATAAAACAGGTCTCTTCTCCTTGTTTAGCCTGTTTAGAGGGGCATCAGGATTTCTTACAATAGAGTCCCCTAAGATGAGAGTCTTGGGAAGCGTTTGTTTATCTTAGGGGCTTAGTGTTTGGAGTTCCACTAATGAAGTGACAGTATGTGTGGTGTTATGTGTTGTTTATTTTTTCTAGGTATTTTTGGGCTTGTGTTGTGTGTGTGGTTTTGACAACCTGATGTGCACTTGCATGCGAGTGTTCAGCCTCCAGTATCATTGTGTTAGTACAACTTTCACATATTGTGTCTGCAGGATTAAGTAGTTGTTGGTTAACATGAGACGATTGCTACATTGTTTCAAGATGTCTATATCCATCACGCTGGCTACAGAGCCATTCTGCCATTGCATATCCATACTGTCCAGCCCTTTGATTGGTGAGCTACAAGAGGTGGTGTACTGGGGTTAGAAGGGCTAATAAGGGTACTTTTCTTGATGCAGACTGATAAGGGTACTTTATTGGTGCAGATTATGCTAAACAGTAGTAAAGTTTACTAACTTTAATGTTTACACAATACTGAATTCTACTAAATTTGTAGATATTGCCACATCGCCCAAGTAGCTGCTCTAAGCTTCTCTGTGCACAAGGAATTTGCACTATATTGCTGCTTTATGGGTTACAGTTTTATGGACCACTCTACAGGGAAAACTTGCTTGCTAGGTGTTTGGACTGTACAGGGCACTGCTAACCTATGCAAATGTGCAAAATTTATAGCAGCACAGAACCCCCCCCCCCCCAGAAAACTAACTAATGACCCTCTGGCTAATAACATGACTACAGTATGAGTTCTTCTGTGTGCTTTTCATGTACCAGGCAAACACCCCCTGCCACAAGATGAAAAAATCCAGTCTTCTTAATGTAAAAGACCACCTCACTAACAACTGGCTCTGCTCCTGCACCAAGCCATGATAATACCACATAAGCCCACATCAAATTTAATCCCCTAAATTTTATAGTCTCTTTATATACTCTTATTCTCTATCTTTATTAATTACCTCCAATCTGCTATCTCAAACACTACATGTATACAATATGCTGATGATTCTACCATTATCTGCACAGCCTCCACTCAATCTGAACTCCAGTCACTGACACAATCTACCTTTTCTACCGTTGAACACTGGTTCTCAAAAAGATGTCTCCTCCTCAATCCAAAGAAAACAAAACTACTTCTTTTCTCACCTACACACAAATCTCCTCAGTTACACTTCTCTATTACTGCAAGTGATAATTCCCTCATCTCCCCAGACTCTACAACCAAACTGCTTGGTGTTATTATTGATAATAATCTTAACTATGACCACCACATTAACAACACTATAAAAGCAGTTAATAAAAAAATTGGTTCACTGTACAGAATCAAACCCTACCTTACCCAGAAGCAAGGACCACTTTAGCACAATCACACCTGATCTCTACCCTAATGTATGCCTCCTCCATTTACACTAATCTCTCTAAAAGCAACCTGAAAAAACTTACTACATCCTACCACAATATAGCTCGCTTTGCCACAGCATCCCAGTATAGAACTCACCACTGTCTAAACTTAAAACACTTACACTGGTTAGAACTTCCCAACAAGATTATATATCAACAACTCTTAATAACACATAACATCCTATATCAACCATCAAAAACACCAGCTCTTAGTAACCTCTTGATCCCCTATAACAACTTGAAACAGCTCCGCTCCGCTGAAAAGCTACAAGTAAACACTACACGAATTACTAATTCTGCAGGTAACGGCCTTTTTTCCAACTCAGTAGGCAAAATATGGAACAATCTCCCTTCACACATTACCTCTATAGGCTCCTTTGACCTTTTTAAGAAACATCTTCTTCGACATCTTAACAACTTTTGGCTCTGCTCTTGTACCAATCCAGACAAATCAATCTGTCTACTACCATATTTCCTTACTTCAAAACTGCAATCTTTCTATTGTGATCACAAACGACCTAATGACTGAACATTTTTTTAAATGAACCAAAGGGAGTGTAATCTTTAAAAGAATTTATGCCTTTCTGAATATGTAGATAGTATCATATGTTTTCTACTACTTGATCTAGACGAATAAGTATGCATGGTGGCTCAATGTCTATGCCACAAACACTGACTGTATATGTTCAATTTCTATAACCTTGTTTTTAATCTGTGGAGCTTTTCTCCCCGGGCCTCCACTGAAAATGGAAATAATCCAGCTGGACTAGCCCGGTCAACAAATGTAAAATAAAATAAAAATAAAATATACTCTACTCCCACTTGTTAACAACACCTATCAGCTACCTACAATAAGAGTATAATTTGATAATTCCTTTTCTTTTGTAAGGGTATACATATGTACACTTATTAAAGTATACTCAAATGATCAACTAAAGATGGACCCCTGCCCTCAAAAAAAAAAAAAAATATATATATATATATATATATATATATACGACTTTAATATATTGTAATAAATTTCTCATTTTCACTAAAGTGCCTATTGTATTTTGTACTTTCTTTGTTGTCTCTAAATATTTTTATGTAAAATCGACACTGTATCTGTGAATGTTGTTATTGTTTTTATTGGAGCTCCACTGAAAATGGGCTCACACCCAGATGGATTATCCCAGTCAACAAACGTAAAATAAAATAAAATAAATAAAAACACAGTAGAAGAGACTAGTGCATACAATGTTGTGACAAACCACTTAAACAACTAGCTGAAAATCCCTTGCTGAAGGCAATTTCAAGACAGCCAATACCAGTGAACTAGGGGAATGAGGGACTTTAGAAATCAGATTATCACAGAGGGTGGAGGTCAGAGACACAGCAGCCTTATAAAACAACAAAGTAAAAGGGTAGGAGGGTTGATAAAAAAATTCAATGAACAAGCAGGTTAGCTAGAGAGGCATCCAATCAAATAAAGGCAATAGTGGAGCTCTTTCAAAAACTTTAGTTAATATGTTAGTGGGGAGGGAGCAGACAGAGAATGCAAATTTAAGTAGGTAAATGATAAGCAGAACATAAAAGCACTGAAGCACAAAGTGAAACAGAGACAATTCATAAAGTCATAGATTGTTACTAGGCTAATGATCAGGGGGGGGGGCTTTTCTAAGCCGAGCCAAGCTTTCCCAAAAGAATACTGATGCCTGTATCCAAGCAGGACATTGATGGCCAGGCATTTATAAGCTACCTCTGTCCATAAGGGACATGGGTGCCATTCCCAGTTTTAGTTTCCTATTCCCCATCCACTGGTTTAGGTTAGGCTTAAACTGGGTAATAGATGAACTCAGCTTCACATGGAATGGAAGCCTGTTCCATAGGAGGGCCAGTCTCTGGTACACATAACTATCTCTCCAACATGTTCTGTTTAAGTCACTGACAAAATTCAGGTCACTAGACTTTGTATTTCTGGTACTTTGTGACTTATGAGTGTGTAGGAGATTTATAAATGTGGGGTTTGTGGATGCCTTGTAAGCAAGGGACAGAGCAGCCCTCAGCAATTTATAGGAGACTGAATAGAGGGAAGGTGCTTTAAGGCACCCTGCGTAAGGAAGGTTTGTTATGCCTGGTATTCTTTTTGTAAGGAATCTCTGAGGTCACTCTAATTGCTGCATATGCCCGGTCAGATACATACCAAAGGGAGCATTGTACTCTATGAATGGTCTAATAAGGGTAGAGTACAGTTGGATAATGACCTCTTTGGACCTAGATGCTATCTCCTTACTTATAAGTTGTAAAACATAAAAAGATTTCCTTACCACTGTGCCCACATAGTAGGCGAAGATAAGACTACTATCTACATGTGTTCTCAGATCCCTAACCACTAGGACAACCCTTAGGGGTGTATTATCAACATGGCAATTAGCCAGGATGGTTGACTTCCCAAAGGGTACAAATGCATTTCCTAGCACTGAATTTAAGATCATGGCTTTGGCACCATTTATTAGTCAGAGATAGACCTTCTTAAAGAATGATAGAGTCTGCAGGGGAGTCGATGGTAACCCCCAGCTTGCAATCATCTGGAAATTTAGCCATAAACCATCAGCATTTCCTTCCATTTCAGAGAAATAGATGCCAAAAAGGAGCAGGCCCAGTACAGAGCCCTGGGGGACTCTGCTAGTGACCGGCCTGTTGGTGGCCTCACCTATTTTGACCTCCTGGGTCCCAACAGTGAGCCAGTTAGCTATCCAGAGGGTGATAAAAGGGTTTATATCTAAATCAGAGAGCTTGTCTATGCCTGAGTGGGGTATTGTATCAAAAGCCTTGGCCAGATTGAGGTAAGCTGTGTGGATAGTCTTACCTTCATTTGAAGCTTTGGTGACCCTCTCAAAAAGGTCCACCAGATTTAATAAGCATGACCTTCCTTTAAAAAAGCTGAAACGGGATGAGTTCAGCATTTGCAGGTTACCTGTGTCCTCATTTATCATGTCCCTGATGATTCTTTTCATGGTCTTAGATATGAGGCTGGTAGGGCATAGGGGACTGTAGCTGCCGAGATTAGTGATTGGACCTCCTTTGTGCAGGGGAATGACTGTAGCCATCTTCCATTCCTTGGGCACAAAGCCTGAATGAAGGCTCCAGTTGAAAAGTGATTCAAGTGAACCATAGAGGTCATGTTTCATGCTATTTATTAAACATCCCAGGATGTTATTGGGGGCCACTGATGCAATGTTTTTGGCCTTGGAAAGTGCATTGATGACCTGTTCCCTAGTAATGGTTGGGGGGGGGGTTGTAGTATACAGCATTTCCTTTGGACTATCAAGAAGGGAACTGGGGGAGAAATTTGAGCTGAACCTGTTAGCAAAATGGTTGACAATGGCCTCCAGTTCACTGAGGGTGATGACATTTACAATAAGTTCTGTGCATTGTTGTGTATTCCCCCTGAGGTTACAGACATAGTTGTAAAAAGCTTTGTGGTCGTCCTTTGCCTGAAAAGTTATTTGTGCTTCAAATATAGCCTTTGAAGTATTAATTATCCCTCTTAGGATAATAGGATCATAGGAGGTTACTAGGCTAATGGCCCTGGGGCCCTTACTAGTCTAGCCAAGAATTATTCCCCAAAAAGAAACCTCAGTCAGAACCTGCTGCCCCTGTCAGTGAGGGACACAGGTGGAACCCCTGGGACAAATTTGTGGTTTTCCATCCACTCATCAAGGTTGGTTTGCCTCTTAGCTGCTTGTTTAAATTGGGCAAGGGGCTTTTAGTATGTGTGGCTTTGTTCTTCCTATTCTTGGCCAAAATGGTTTTTCTTTTGTTGTATAACCAATTGATATTGTGATTCCACCAGGGTGGTTTGTCTTTTGAGTTTTTATTATTCTTAACACAACTGGGCACAACTCACTCTATACAGCTATCAATATGGCTGCATAGAGATTTTGTAGATAGCTCAGCATATGCTATGGTGCTTACTGGGTTTGGGACTGCTTGTAATTTAGTCAAGATGTTGCTGAGTAGAGAGGTTAGCCTTGAAATAGTTTCTAAAGGTTTTTGATTTCACTGGATACTTAGATTTCATTTTTATTTCAAGTAATACTGGCTTATGGTCAGATCTGATGAGTGAGTGCATTACAGTGGGTGAGAAACATCAGCCCCAATGTTTGTGAGTACAAGATCAAAGATGTTTCTACCCCTTGTAGGAGAATGGACCGATTGTTCCAGGATGTTAGTATTAACAAAAGTTTAGGAATCGCTGAGCTTGTACATTAAAAGTGGTATAGGATTCCCAATCTACAGAGGGGTAGTTGAAATCCCCCATAAATATTTCATGGGTTGAATGGTGAGGGACTCTAGTACATTGAGACAGGTAATATGGGTTTCCTGGGACACAGAGGGGGACTTATAGGTTGCAAGGATATGGTCCAACACCCTGTTTATGCTGAGTTGCACATGTATGAGTTTCAGTGGGTCATACACTTTAACTAGTCTGGATGTTAGGTTCATAGGTAGGTACTAGGCTATCTACTCAAAGGCATTTATAAGCCAAGCTGGAATGTGTTGGCTTTTGCCGCCCCCTTAGATTAGTTCCCTGTGCCTCTGTCCAGCAGAGCCATTGAAGTGATCCCTGGGGTAAACTTTCTGTTTCCCATCCACTCATCAAGGTTTCTCTTAGGTTCATAGGTTCATAGGTAGGTACTAGGCTATCAGCCCAAGGGCCTATGTAAGCCTAGCCAACAAGGTTCCCTGGCTTACACCACCCAAGAAAGTTATTTTTCTGTGCCACTGTTGAGCAGAGACACAGAAGTGATCCCCGGGGTGTATTTCCTATTTCCCATCCACTCATCAAGATTTTTCTTGAAGAGTGCTAATGAGGAACTTTGCTTGACATAGATGAACAGGGTTGGCGATGAGCTCTGCCTAATGTAGATTGGAATCTTGTTCCAGAGCATGGAAAGTCTCTGGGACAGGAATCTATCCCTCCAGCACATCCTATTTATTGTTGTGGTGAGGTTTAGATCCCTGGAGTGTGTGGTTCGAGGGGGTATGGTTTTCTTTAGGTGGAGCATGTCCATCAATTCTGAGTTGGACATGGCCTTGTATGTCAGGCAGAGATCACCTCTGAGTAGGCGGTATGCAACTGAGTACAGCTGGAGTTTCTTCAGTCGAACTGCATAGGGCATCTGCTTGAGGCCAGTGATCCTCTTGGTGAGGTACTTATGTGGTCTTTCCAGTTGTTGCAGGTGTCTTGTAAGGTACATCCCAAATGTGGAATTGTACTCTACAATGGGTCTGATGAGTGATGCATAGAGCAGCCCAACGACCTCTTTCGATCTAGATGAAAACCCTTTTGTGATTAGGTGGGCCACATAGAAGGATTTTCTAATCACTTTGGCAATGTGATTATCAAAGGAGAGGTTATTATCTAGTCGGGTCCCCAGATCCCTTATTATGTTTTCCGTATTTAGGGGGCTACCACCTATGTGGTAGTTTGTGGGTACTTTGTTTTTTTCCAAAGGGGATGACTATGCACTTTTTGGCATTTAGCTTGAGGCCATGGTTTTGACACCAGGTATCTGTCTCAGTGAGACCCTTTTGGAGGATGTCTGTATCAGCCAGAGAGTCAATTATAGCCCCTAGTTTGCAGTCATCTGCAAACTTGGTCAGCCATAGTCCTCCTGTGCTTGCCTGTACCTCTGAGAAGTGTATGTCGAACAGGAGGGGTCCTAGGACTGAGCCCTGGGGAATGCCACTTGTAACTGGTTTAGAGTCAGACCTAGCTCCTGCAACTCTTACCATGTGGGTTCTGTCTGTGAGCCAGTTTGCAACCCATCTCATGACATAGGGGTTTATGTTCAGGCTGTTGAGCTTGTCTATAATACCTGAGTGGAGAATGGTGCCAAAGGCCTTTGTGAGGTTCAGGTAGGCTGTGTGGACCACCTTTCCCTCATCTATAGCCTTGGTAACTGTCTCAAAGAAGTCCACCAGGTTTAGGAGGCATGATCTGCCCTTAACAAAGCCGAACTGGGTAGGGTCCAGTGTTTGGAAGTTTCCAATGTCTCTGTTGATGAGATCCATGATGATGCACTGGAATAACTGTTGCTGTGCACCACTCTGTGAGCATGTAGCTTGTGGAGAGGCTGAGTTTAAACATTGTGTTTAGGTGAGGGGTTAGTTCATCTTTGAGCTTGGGTAGGACACAGCCTGGGACACCGCCCGGTCCCATTGATGCTGTGTTTTTAGCTTTGGAGAGGGCTGTTTTAACCTGAGTGTCTGTGATTTCAGGGGCACTACATTCTTCTGGTATAGTTATGGGCCCTTTTGGGGGTGAGAGGGGGGGTGAAGTTTGCACTGAACCTGTCTGCCAGGATGTTGGCTATATCGGTCGGTTCAGTGTATTTTGTGCCATTCTGCACTAACTCCAAGCAGATCTAAGAATTGCCACACAGATTCTTGACATAGCTAAAGAATGCCTTGTGGTTATCTTTGGAATCCATGGCAATATTTATTTTGAAGTTAGCCTTGGACGATTTTATGAGGGAATGTAGTTTCTTGCTGATACCGATCAGGGATGTCTTCCCTTCTTGGGATTTTACTCTTTTCTGTACTAGTTTCCTCCTTCTATTGTAAATTTGTATAGCTTGTTTATGGCAGGGGTCCACCACACTGGTTTCCTTTTCTTGGAGGAGTGAGTCTTGGTTTTGTTTGGGATAGCATGATCCATGCATTCTTGTAGGTGCCCGTAGAGTGCATTAGTAAAGGATTTTGCAGCTTGGACAGCATTATCCTTTAGCATGGGGGCTTTGAAACTTCCCACCTTTGTCTTAAGTAACGTGAAGTTTGCTTTTGAAAAGTTTTTCACAGTGGTTTCTTTGACCGGGGGTGGTGGTGGAATGTGGATATCCAGAGTAATTAGTTTATGGTCAGATCTAACCAGCAAGGGGTTGACCTCTAGTATGGAACACCGGTCACCCATGTTGGTGATGACCAGGTACAATATGTTGTCACCTCTGGTGGGGGTGTTGACCAATTGATCCAGGGCATTTGAGTTTATAAAGTCTAGGAAATGTTGGGCAAGGGAGTTTGTACTTGAGTAGTTCTCCCAGTTAATGTTTGAGTAATTGAAATCACCCAATATCAGGGTGTTTGGTAGGACCTTTATATTTCCCAGTGTTTCCAGGAATGGGGAGTGGGGGGGTCCTGGGACATGGTGGGTGATCTGTAGCAAGCTATAATTTGAATAGCAGTTTTGCCCATTGTTAGTTGCACATGGTTGATCTCTGAAGCATCATGCTGTGCCACTAACCCGGAGGTGTGGGTATCCTTGATGAATATGGATATTCCCCGGCCTTTTGTATTTTGGTCTGGGTTTTGTGGCTGAAATGCATGGTATGAGTTTTAGCCTGGTAATGCTGGGGTGCTCTCTGGAGCCTTAAACCAGGTTTCAGTTACTGCACATATATCGATTTTCTCCATACTGAGGAGTGCCTCGAGTGTATGCATTTTGAGGTTTAGACTTCTGGCATTGAGCAACATTACCCTCAGTTTTTTGTTACTTCTGCTATTTATGGTTGTGGGGTTGTCTTTTGAGCCTTGCCTAAAAATGGCACTATGGGGGTGGCAAGAGCCTTGGCCAGTATTCAAAAGCCTAAGGGTGACAGGTGCAAGCTGTCTCTAGTGAAGCAGCGTGGCTTGTCGAGCATGTCATCCCAGGCTGACAGATACTGGATCCCCTTTGAATGACACCAGAAGCTTAGCCAGTTGTTGAAATTGATAATTTTTTTTCTATACCGTGGTATCATTCTTGGTGAGGGCAGGATGCTACTCAGGGTCAGGGTCATACCAGCCTGTGCTATGTGATCAGAGAGCTCCTCCATGTCTCTTTTCATGTAGTCCAGGGAGGTACGTCTCAGGTCATTCACAACAACATGGACAATGACAGAGTCATATTTGTACTTGTTCTGGAGTGACCTGAGTGCTTGTGTTATGTGGTGGATCCTGGCACCTGACAGGCAGCTAACAGTAACCTTCTTCTTGTTCAGCCTAGTGAGTGGGAATTCAGTGTGCCTGACTATAGAGTCACCTATTACTAGTGTGTTGGGTATGTTATTTTGCCTTAAGGGCTGTAATTGTGTGGCACACTGGTTTTGTGAAGTATGTGTTTCATGGTTTGTGTTGGGGGTGGAGGTTGCTTGGATGTCTGCTTTGGAGGTCTCTGTTGCTTTTACAGATTTTTATTTAGAGCATCTGAGTATGTTTTCATGTATTTATGAGTGTTTTTTGCCGGTGCTGGTTTCATAGGTCTATGTGAGATTGGTGGTGTGATGCAAGTAATTCCCTTCTCCTCTTGACTGCCTGGCCCAGTCTTGGGTTGAGAGAGCTTAGCCTACAGTTTGGCTGTATAATTGCATCTCTTGCATGTATTAGTGTTAGGAGGAAGGAGGAGAGGGTTGTCTGTGTACATGAGGCAATTGTAACATTGCCTCAAAATGCCCAGATTCACCAGTTGGACTGGAGAGTACACCTGAAACTGCCCTTTGCACATGCCTGGATAGGTACAGTGAACTGTTTTACTGATTGGCTGGGAAGGTCGAATAGAGAGCCTTGTCCTTCTATACAGTACAGGGGGGTCTAGTGCGTGCTATAAGTTTTGAGCAAGTGCCGGAATGAGAAATGAATGGTTTGAGAGCTTAAGTTAAAGTTTGTCTAGTTCCAAGGGAAAAATTAAAGAGTAGACTTTGTGGAGCCTAGAATAGTTATACCCTAGCTAACCGGCGCTGCCCGGCATGCAAAACCTTGCAAATGTGGGTTTTATAGCAGGGGAATAAAAGAGATAGAAATTAGCCCAAAATGACCAATAAACTACTCATTTCAGGGCTGAAACCACTCCTCCAGGGATAGATAGGCTGCTCAAAACTCCCTCTCTCACAGTGAACAAAGAAACTTCCTTCTATCCAAGTAAGGTATGGGCAAACACAGAAACTTGTAACACAGCCCTGAATTCAGCACTAACTTGAAAACTGGACTATACTAGCTTAGAAAGGTGGGAAAACAAGTATATATATATTTTTTTCAGAAAATAAAGCAGATACAATCAAAAAACACTTTAAATGCACAGAAATGGCTATCACACTTGAGTGTGTAGCCTACAACAGTTAAACAGGTAATTTAAACACAAAAACAACTTTGTTAAAGTGCAGGCAGTAAAATAAGTACAATATGTAGCTGAAACAAGCTTTTTAATTCACAGAAACTCTAGAAAAATCAGCGTTTTAGGCAGAATTAGCTAAAGGCGGCAAGAAAATGCAGAAAAATGATACTTAATCACTCCAAAGTCTCCCTTTTGTCTCTCTGCTGCTGTAGAACTCTGCAGGGCACCAGGCAGGAACTTGCTGAGCTGTATACTAACACAAAACCTTGCAAATGTGGGTTTTATAGCAGGGAAATGAAAGAGATAGAAATTAGCCCAACATGGCCAATAAACTACTAATTTCTGGGCTGAAACCACTCCTCCAGGGACAGATAGGCTGCTCAAAGCTCCCTCTCTCACAGTGAACAGAGAAACTTTCTTCTATCCAACTAAGGTATGGGCAAACACAGAAACTTGTAACACAGCCCTGAATTCAGCACTAACCTGAAAACTGGACTATACTAGCTTAGAAAGGCGGGAAAACAAGTATATATATATATATTTTTTTTTTCAGAAAATAAAGCAGATACAATAAAAAAAACACTTTAAATGCACAGAAATGGCTATCACACGAGTGTGTAGCCTGCAACAGTTAAACAGATAATTTAGACACAAAAACAACTTTGTTAAAGTGCAGGCAGTAAAATAAGTACAATATGTAGCTGAAACAAGCTTTTTAAATCACAGAAACTCTAGAAAAAATCAGCGTTTTAGTCGGAATTAGCTAAAGGCAACAAGAAAATGCAGAAAAATGATACTTAATCACTCCAAAGTCTCTCTTTTGTCTCTCTGCTGCTATATACTAGCACAAAAACCTTGCAAATGTGGGTTTATAGCTGGGAAATGAAAGAGATAGAAATTAGACCAAAATGGCCAATAAAAGTACAGCTTTGTACCTACCATAAATGTAGATGTTCGAGGATCTCCATTGCTGCAGTACTTACATATGGGTACTCCGCTGTCCACAATCAGCCCGAATACCAAAGGGCTAGAACCGGCGTCGGTCATCGGCGCCCGAGACTGACGTCAGTACGTGCCAGTACAAATGCGCATGACCGACGCCATAACCTCAGTCTTTCTTGCCCCAGATGTCAGAATACAAAAAACACCACCCAAACCCCAGCCTAAAAAGAAAAGGGGGGAAGGAGGGAGGGAAAATTGGACTGCAGCAATGGAGATCCTCGAACATCTACATTTATGGTAGGTACAAAACTGTACTATGTTCTTCGTCTCCCATTGCTGCAGTCCTTACATATGGGTAGAATCCCAGAGCAACGGAAAAAAGGGAGGCTGGTCAACTAAATAACATCAGGAGCTGCTGACATGCCCTGTAAGATTGCAGTGGCAAACCCAGCCCTAGACCTAGAATAAAGAGGTAAATGATAATGCTTTGTAAAGGTATGTACAGAACTCCAAGTAGCTGCTTCTAAAATGTCTTTAGTAGCTACCCCTCTCAAAAAGCAGTAGAAGTGGCCGTAGCCCTAGTAGAATGAGGCCTGATCCCAAGTGGAACATCCTTTCCATGATGAGAGTAACAAAACGCAATACAATGGCCAATCCACTTGGAAATAGTTTGTTTCGAGACAGCTTTCCCTCGTGAAGTCAAAGCAAAAGAAACAAATAATTGTTGAGATCTTCTGAACTCTTTGGTTCTGCTCAAATAATACCTTAACTGCCTATGTACATCCAAAGAATGCAAAACTTTTTCCCTTCATTTTGGGGTTAGCATAAAAAGTAGGCAAATGTATAGATTGGTTCAACGCCACATTAGAAATCACTTTAGGCAGAAAAGTAGGATTAGTACGTAAGGAAACTCTGTCATTGTGAAAAATCAGAAAAGGTTCCACTGCCATGAGGGCCTGTAATTCAGATACCCTTCTAGCAGAAGAAACAGCCAATAAAAAAGCAGTCTTCCAAGACAACAACTGCAATTCAGCTGTAGCTGCAGGTTCAAAAGGAGGCAGAGTCAGCTTTTCCAAAACAAAATTAAGATCCCAGGTAGGAGTAGGAGCCCTCCGTGGGGGTCTTATATTCTTTGCCCCTCTAAGAAACTGTTTAACCAATGGATGTGAAAATAAAGGAGGGTCACAATCATAGTGAGCAGAAATAGCTGCAGCATGCACTTTTACAGAAGAGAAGGACAAACCCTTGTCCAATAAAACAGTCAAATATTGCAATGTACAACTCAAATTAGGCAATTCGACATCAAAGCCTTTAGCTGAACTCCAAAGAAAAAATCTCTTCCATTTACCAGCATAAACTTTTCAAGTACTAGGACGCCTGGCTTCCAAAATAACATCCAGAACTTGTTGAGGGAGCCGAAGGTCCTCCTTCTCTAAAACAGAATGCGCCAGGCTGTCAGGTGTAGGGATTGCACCCTGACATTGAGAAAATGATTGTTGTCCTGAGACAATAAGTGAGGAATCTGTGGTAATGGCCAAGGTGGTACATGAAATAAGCTCCTCAACAGAGGGTACCAATGCTGATGAGGCCAATCGGGTGCTATAAGGATCATGCAAGGTTTGTCCCTCCTGACTTTCAACAGCACCTTTGGAAGAAGGGGCAAAGGAGGAAAAGCATACACGTGAAGGTTGCTCCAACTGAAGGATAGTGCATCTATTTTCCAGGCTTTTGGATGAAATAGCCTTGTGCAAAACAGTGGCAGTTGGAAATTCAGAGGAGAAGCGAACAGATCTATGTCCGGAGTTCCCCAAGCCATTGTCAACTGAAGAAATACCTGAGGGTCCAATTTCCATTCGTGAGGATCCACAATCTGTCTGCTCAGAACATCTGCTAAAGAATTTTGTGCTCCTGGCAGAAACTGTGCTCGAAGAGTGATGTGCAGATTCAAAGCAGTTTCCCATAACCACATTGCTTGCCTGCAAAGAGGGTAAGAATGAGTTCCCCCTTGCTTGTTGATGTACCACATGACAGTCGTGTTGTCTGTTCGAATCAACACCAGTCCTGGTTGAAGTAGGCTCTTGAATCCTTCCAAAGCAAATTGAACTGCCAGCATCTCTTTCATGTTGATATGCAAGTGAAGTAGCTCTGGGGGCCAAAGGTCTTGAATCCATTTTCCTCTGAAATGAGCTCCCCAGGCTGACTCCGAGGCATCTGTCGTTAATATCTGACTTGCCTCTGGTTGGGTCACAGAGAGCCCCTTGTTTAGGTGACATTCCTGAGCCCACCACAGAAATTCTTTCTGAATGCAAGGTAGAATCCGAATGACAGTGTCCAAATCGTGGCAGTGTTGAGTCCAAACGCTTTTGAGATACCATTGTAGCTTCCTCATATGCAGTTTGGCATTGGGAAGTACTAGAATGCAAGATGCCATGAACCCCAAGGCTTGAAGGACTGTCCTTGCAGTCAGCCTGGACATTACTGATAGCTGTTGGAAGTATAGGTGAAGATTTCTCTGTTTGTCCGGGGTAAGAAATGCCATCTGAGCAGCTGTATTCAGTTTCACACCCAGAAAACACATCTCTTGTGAGGGTACTAGACTGGACTTTATTTCGTTCACAGAATACCCTAGGCATCTTAAAACTGTCATTACATACTGCAGATGTTGAAGAAGTTCGTGCTTGCCTTGAGCCAGAATCAAACAGTCGTCCAGATAAGGATAAATTTGAATCCCTGTTAGTCTGAGAAAAGCTATTACTGGAGCCAGGACTTTTGTGAATACCCTGGGCGCAGTAGACAAGCCAAAGGGCAATGCAGAGAACTGATAATGCAAATTCCATTCCGAAATCTCAGGAAATTCCTGCAACTGGGCCTGATAGGAATGTGAAGATAGGCCTCTTTGAGATCCAGAGTCACCATCCAGTGATCTTTGCCCAGCATAGGTAACAGCTGTTGCAGTGTTAACATCTTGAATTTTGGAATTTCCAGAAAGGTATTTAGAATGGACAAGTCCAGAATTGGCCTCCAAGTATTTCCTTTCTTTGGCACTAAGAAAAGACGGAATAAAACCCTGTGCCTCTTTCTGCAGAAGGTACTTCCTGTATTGCTCCCAACTGAAGCAGAGAAGAAATTTGTGTCTGTGCTTCCAGTCTTTGCTGATGAGGCACATCCGCATACTTTTGAAAGGAGGGAATGTGTGAAAATAAAATTTGTAGCCTCGATTTATTATGTCCAATACCCATTTGTCTTGGGTAACCAAATGCCAATTCCTTTTGAAAAGTCTCAGCTTTCCTCCTAGAGGGCTGCCAGCAAGGCAGAGTCCGGCAGCTGAAGACACGGGTCATTGGGTCTGTTTCGAAAGGACTGACCCTGCCTCCCCGGCAGAAGGGGTAGAAGAACTCAAAGACCTAAAAGTAACAGGGCCCTGAGAGGAAGCCCTACCTCTACCTCGCCTCGACCTGCCCCTAGATTGATAATCCGAAGAGGGGAAAGACCATCCCTTAGCAGGCCAATTCCTACTGAACTTAGGGGCTGAACCTGTAAAAAGTCCTTAACTGTCTGCATAGACTTAGCTTTTTCCTCCATTTTTTCAAAACTGATTCTACTGGAGGACCAAAAGAACATCAGATTGTAGAGGAGCATCCATAATTCGAGCCTTAACATGCTCTGACAAGGTCTGATCTTTAAGCCAAGCATGCCTACGAACAACTGAACTAGTAGCAGCCACCCTGGAAGAAGCCTGTAAAGCATCAAAACCACACTGCAAAGAATGCTTACCAACTTGGTCTGAAGCATGCACTAAATCCTGAAGCTCCTTACATTCAATACCCTCAGCTAAAGCATCAACTTTACATTTCAATTGGCCCAGCAAATAATTTTGATACCGAGCATATGAAACTGACAATTTAAAGCTCTCATAGCCAAAGTAGAAGAGGTATACAGTTTTTTACCCCACCTATCCAGGGCCCTAGCATCCTTGTCCAGAGGAAATGGATTCTTAACCACAGAAGCCCTAACACCTTTGGGGCCTTGAGTAATAGTTTCTGGATCAGCCCTAGGACTCTTATATAAGTACTTGTGAGCTTCCAGAACCCTGTAGTATCTATCTGGTTTAACCGGGGCAGGAGGCAGAGAATCTGGGTTAAGGGCAGCCTCAGAAAATACATCCTGAACAACATCCAGTACAGGGGGAATAGCCAAGGGCCTATGCTGAGGCAAAAACAAGAATTCTCTTAGTCTTTACGAGAATCAGAATAATCCTGGCCCTCCCATTTGAAATGTTCCCTCATGGAATGCAAAGTCTCAGAGAAAGAAAAATCTTCTGGAGGGGACGCAGAGGGAGTAGTGTCCTCAGCCTCCGAATCAGAATAGGGAGGGAAATCCTGAAGTTCTTCTACAGAGGAATCTGACTCATTGGAAGACTGAACCAAACCCTCCAACTCTGTCTCTACCCTGGGCCTCTTCGCAGGGGGGGGCATAGAACCCCTAATTAAAGTAATCAAATCTTCAGCCATCTTTAACATGTGCTTCCTAGGAGCTGGACCCTGGGGACTAGCACCAGCAGGGGCAGACTTAGACTTAGAATGGGCTTTGCTTTGAGAAGGAGGAGGCCTAACTACCCTATGAGGAGAGGGAACCACTGACATAAGAGAAGCACCCTCAGCCTGGCCTAACACAGGAGAAGCCACTTCCTGCAGTAACAAAGGCTCCCCTTGAGACTCAGGTAAACTTTCAGAAGGAGCCGCTGAAGTAGCCAGTGGTACTACAGAACCGGCGTCCGGAGTGGACGACTCATCCAGTTTGGACCGCAAAGACTTTTCTTTGCGTTTCTTAGAAGAACCAGTCGTCGGAGAATCTGACGGCATGTTGTAATTACAACGTTTACCAAACACCAGCCTAGCACAGTCCAACCGACGTTTAATAGTACGCTTGTTAAAAGTAGCACAAAAGCGACACCCAACAACGTCGTGCTCAGGCCCTAAACAAGGAATGCAGAGTGAATGGTAATCCCTATGAGGAATCTGTTTCCCACAAGAAATACAGTTATTAACTTTTTCTGACATCCGGCAATACTGAGGCAAGAAAAAGACAAAAGTGTCCCCAACGGGGTACTTAGCCCAACTTGGTCTCCGGTCTGAAACTCGAAAACCGACAATTCCAGAACACCGAACGGCACTTGCAAATGCTGCTTCTGCTTAGGACCATGCGGCAAGAAAGACTGAGGTTATGGCGTTGGTCATGCGCATTTGTACTGGCACGTACTGACGTCAGTCTCGGGCGCCGATGACCGACGCCGGTTCTAGCCCTTTGGTATTCGGGCCGATTGTGGACAGCAGAGTACCCATATGTAAGGACTGCAGCAATGGGAGACGAAGAACATCTACTAATTTCTGGGCTGAAACCACTCCTCCAGGGATAGATAGGCTGTTCAAAGCTCCCTCTCTCACAGTGAACTGATAAACTTCCTTCTATCCAAGTAAGGTATGGGCAAACACAGAAACTTGTAACACAGCCCTGAATTCAGCATTAACCTGAAACCTGGACTATACTAGCTTAGAAAAGCGGGAAAACAAGTATTTTTTTTTTTGTTTTTTTTTTTGTTTTTTTTCTCAGAAAATAAAGCAGATACAATAAAAAAAACACTTTAAATGCACAGAAATGGCTATCACACTTGAGTGTGTACCCTACAACAGTTAAACAGGTAATTTAAACACAAAAACAACTTGTGGATTGTTGAGACAGCCTTACTAGACTCTCTGCAAATATATAGAGCTGAGTATATTTTTTTGTATTATTCTGTATTATAGAGCTAAATTGTTACTTAGATATCTGTTGTCTTACTGTTCTGCAAATATACAGATATCAGTATATATTTTTTGGTTATAATTTGCACTGTGATTCCTCATACCTATCTCTGTTGAAACTGTCCCCCCCCCTCCCTGTTCTTGGTTGTAGTTTAAATTTGGTGGCTTTTGCAGTGCCCGCCCCATTGTAGATTTGATCTAGGACACTCCCCCAGTCCCATCTCTTTACTGCATTCTACCTAATAAACCCTTTCTGCACTTGCTTTTAGTCCTTTTTAATTTAATTACATTTTTTCAAACTGTGTGGACTAATATTGCTACATACTCAAGTGTGCCAGCTTGCACTGCATGTGAATTGTTTTTACTACTGTTTTTGCTACTTTTCTGAAAAAAAAAAAAAAATTCTGCTTTTACTGTATTTGTGTTTCTTCCCACTTTATTTTGCTTTTGCGTCATCTTAAAAGTACTCAGTTGTATTTATTACTGCTTGGTGTAACTCATTCTAAGCCTTTTCGTTTAAGCACTTGGGCTTCAGACCAGTTGTTTCACATTAAGAAGGTTTGTGGTCTGCACTGTAGTGGCAGAACAGGTAGCTTACATCCTTCTAAGTTGGGAACTGCTGATTGAGGGCTCAGTGTCTGTTATTCTAAAAGTGTATTAATTCTGGTTTAAGCACTTGGGCTTCAGGCCAGTTATTTTACATTAAAAGGGTTCGTGGTCTGCACTCTTTTGGGAGGAGAGGCTGGACTCTGCCCTTCTGAGATGGGAATTTCTGGTTAAAGGCTTATAGTGCCTGCATATTTGAACTGCTTCTTACTGAAATTGGTGCACCTTGTTTGCTGTAGCGTAGACTAGATCCAGGCCTGCTGAATCTAGCTTTGTTTGTATGCTTGTTGTTTGTTTGCTTGTTATTTCCCTGAAAGGCTAATACCACCTAAAACGTGGCTTTTCAGCGCTTCTGTGGATCCCTAGTGATATCTGCATTGCTTACTGTACTTATTTCCTTGTTTCACTTAAAAGAAAGTTACTGTTTGTCGTTTTTGCATTTAAGTTACCTGTAACACATTGCATTTAAGTTACCTGGAACTTGCTCACTAAAGCAATTATATAAGTCAGCACTATAAAATTAAAAGCACTACTCCCTCACAAACTCCCCTTGAGTACCTTGTTCCCCATTGGCCCTTTTTTTCAATTATAAAGGAATTCCCAATACTATTCTAGCATGTCCAAAGGTCAGTTGTCAATCTCCTCTCCGGTCCAGCTGGTGAATCTGGGAATCTTGAGGCAATGTTACAACTGCCTCATGTACACAGACAACCCTCTCCTCCTCCCAACAAATTCCAACACATGTGATAGATGCATCCATATAGCCAAACTGGAGGCTAAGCTCTCTCAACTCAGTACTGACGTAACCAGTCAGGAGGAGAAGGAAACCACACTCACTACAATTCCAGTCTCACATAGACCTACCACGACAGCAAACCAAACACATAAATACACAAAAACATACCCGGAGGCTCTAAATAAAAATCTGCCTAAGTAGCAGAGACCTCCAAAGCAGACACCCAAGCAATCGCTACCCCAAAATAAAACACATGCAACACATAGCTCACAAAGCCAGTGTGCCGAACAGTCACAGCCCTTAAGGCTAAACAACACACCTGATACACTTGTAATAGGTGACTCTATCGTCAGGCACACTGACGTCCAGCTCACCAGGTTGAACAAGGAGAAGGTCACGGTGAGCTGCCTGTCGGGCGCTAGGATCCGCCACATAACGCAAGCACTCAGGTCACTCCAAGGCAAGGACAAGTATGACTCAGTCATTGTCCATGCTAGTGTGAATGACCTGAGACGTACCTCCCTGGACTACATGAAAAGAGACATAGAGGAGCTCTCTGAGCATGTGGCCCAGGCCGGTATGACCCTGACCTTGAGTAGCATCTTACCCTCACCAAGAATGATGCCACAATATGAAGACAAGATGATCAATTTCAACAATTGGCTTAAGTATTGGTGTCATTCAAAGGGGATCCAATGCCTGTCAGCCTGGGATGACATTCTCAACAAGCCACGATGCTTCGCCAGGGACAGCTTGCACCTGTCACCCCTGGGCTTTCAGATATTGGCAAAGGCTCTTGCTACCCCCATAGTGCCATTTTTAGGCAAGGCTCAAAAGACAAACCCACCTCCATAGGTATCACAAGGGATAAGAAACTAAGAGTAATGCTACTCAACACCAGAAGTCTAAACCTCAAGATGCATGCACTCAAAACTCTCCTTAGCATGGAGAACATCGATATATGTGCAGTAACAGAAACCTGGTTCAAGGCTCCCAAGAGCACCCCAGCACTACCAGGTTATACCTCATACCATGCTTTTCGGCCCCAAAACTTGGACCGAACCACAAAAGGAGGGGGAGTATCAATATTCGTCAAAGATACCCACACATCCAGGTTGGCGGCACAGCACAAAGCATCAGAGACTATCCATGTGCAACTAACAGTGGGTAAAACTGCCTTCCAGTTTATAGCCTGCTACAGACCACCCTCCCAAACCCAGGAACCCCACTCGGCCTTCCTGAGAACACTGGAAAATATGAAGGTCTCTCCAAACACCATTATATTGGGCGACTTCAACTACCCAAACATAGACTGGGACTCTAGCTCCAACACCCTAGCCCAAAGGTTCCTAGAATTTATAAACTCAAATGCTATGGAACAGCTTGTTACCACTCCCACAAGAGGGGAAAACATACTGGACCTGATCATCACTAACATGGGGACTCTATGCTCCAGACCAGAAGAGTATCCCTCACTGGTAAGATCAGACCATAAACTAATCTCACTGGATATTCACATCCCGACCCCACCTCCTGCCCAGAAAACCACAGTGAAAAACTTCTCTAAAGCAAATTTCACACTCCTCAAAACTGAGGTGGAATCCTTCAAAACCCCCGGGCCAGTGGAAAATACGGCCCAGACCACAGAATCCTTTATAAATGCATTCTATGAACACCTTCAGGAATGCATGGATCATGCAATCCCAAATAAAACCAAGACCCAATCCTCCAAAGTCAGACGTCCTGTCTGGTGGACCCCAGCCATAAACAAACTATACAATAGAAGGAGGAAGCTACTAAATGATAGAGCAAAATCCCAAAAAGGGAAGGCATCTCTGATCAGTATTAGCAAAAAACTAAGGGCACTCATAAAATCATCTAAGGCCAGCTTCGAGAGAAAAATTGCACAGGACACTAAGGATAATCACAAGGCTTTCTTTAGTTATGTTAGGAACCTAGGTGGGAATTCCCAGATATGCTCAGAATTAGTCCAAAATGACACAAAATACACAGAACCCACAGACATTGCCAACATCATAGCTGACAGGTTCAGCGCAAACTTCTCCCCCCCCCCCCACCAAAAGGGCAAATATCTATCCCAGCAGAGTGCTGCCCCCCCCCGACATCTCAGATGCTCAGGTAAGAGCCGCCCTCTCCAAAGCAAAAAACACAGCATCAATGGGACCAGACGGTGTCCCGGGCTGCATCCTACATGAACTCCAAGAAGAGCTAAACCCAAACATAAAACTACTGTTCAATCTCAGCCTTACTACAGGATATGTACCCAAAGAGTGGCGTACAGCAACAATTGTCCCTCTCCACAAAGGTGGTGCCTCAACAGATCCTGGAAACTATCGCCCCATAAGCCTGACTAGCTTGGTCTGCAAAGCTATGGAAAGGATCATCATGGTCCTCATAAATAAAGATATTGGGGACCTACAGACACTGGATCCTACCCAGTTCGGCTTTGTTAAGGGCAGATCCTGCCTCTTAAACCTGGTTGATTTCTTTGAAACAGTCACCAAGGCCATTGATGAGGGGAAGGTCATCCACACAGCCTACCTGGACCTCGCAAAAGCCTTCGATACAATACCCCACTCGGGCATTATAGATAAGCTCACCAGCTTAAATATAAACCCCTATGTCACTAGATGGGTTGCAACCTGCTTCAAGGACAGAACCCACATGGTTAGAATCGCTAGAGCCATGTCAGACTCCAAACCAGTTACAAGTGGCGTCCCACAAGGCTCAGTCCTGGGACCTCTCTTGTTCGGTATATATTTCTCGGAGGTACAGGCCAACATGGAAGGACTGTGGATGACCAAGTTCGCAGATGACTGCAAACTGGGTGCCATAATAGACTCTCCAGCCATCACAAGCATCCTCCAAAAGGGCCTCATAGAAACAGACAACTGTTGCCAGAGCCATGGCCTCAAGCTAAATGCCAGAAAGTGTATAGTCATCCCCTTTGGCAAAAACAAAGTGCCCAAAAATTACCACATAAGTGGTAATCCATTAAGTACAGAAGAAGAAATTAGGGACCTGGGGACCCAAGTTGATAGCAGTCTCTCATTTGACAACCACGTGGCCAAAGTGGTTAGAAAAACATTTTATATAGCCCACCTAATCATGAAGGGATTCACATCTAGATCAGGGGAGGTCATTGTGCCTCTTTACTCATCCCTCATCAGGCCCATAATTGAGTACAATGCCCCTTTTGGGATGTACCTTACCAGACACCTGCAGCAACTGGAAAGAACCCAAAAGTACCTCACCAAGAGGATCAAAGGGCTCAAACAGATACCATATGCTGCCTGGCTAAAGAAACTCCAGCTCTACTCAGTGGCATACCACCTGTTCAGGGGCAATCTGTGCCTGACGTATAAAGCCATGTCCAACCCGGAATTAATGGACATGCTGCACCTCAGAAAATCCAAATCCCATTGAGCTACGTGCTCGAAAGACTTGAACCTCAGCACTGAAATAAATAGGACATGCTGGAGGGACAGATTCATAACCCAGAGGCTCCCTTCACTCTGGAATAAAATCCCAGTCCAGGTTAGGCAGAGTCCCTCATTGACTCTCTTCAAGAGGAATCTTGATGAGTGGATGGGAGATCATAGGTTTAACCCGGGTATCACTTCTGTGTCACTGTTAGACAGAGGCACAGTATACTAACCTCGAAAAAGGGCATAGCAAAATTAATTTAAAATGGGTGGCGAAAGCCAAACACATTCTGGCTAGGCTTATAAATGCCCTAGGGCAGATAGCCTAGTATGAACCTATGAACTTTGTTAAAGTGCAGGTAGTAAAATAAGTACAATATGTAGCTGAAACAAGCTTTTTAAATCACAAACTCTAGAAAAAAATCAGCGTATTAGTCGGAATTAGCTAAAGGCAACAAAAAAATGCAGAAAAATGATACTTAATCACTCCAAAGTCTCTCGTTTGGCTCTCTGCTGCTATATACTAGCACAAAAACCTTGCAAATGTGGGTTTTATAGCAGGAAAATGAAAGAGACAGAAATAAGACCAAAATGGCCAATAAACTACTAATTTCTGGGCGGAAACCACTCCTCCAGGGACAGATAGGCTGCTCAAAGCTCCCTCTCTCACAGTGAACAGAGAAACTTCCTTCTATCCAAGTAAGGTATGGGCAAACACAGAAACTTGTAACAGAGCCCTGAATTCAGCACTAACCTGAAAACTGGACTATACTAGCTTAGAAAAGAGGGTAAACAAGTATATTTTTGGGGTTTTTTTTTGTTTTTTTCTCAGAAAATAAAGCAGATACAATAAAATAAAAACACTTTAAATGCACAGAAATGGCTATCACACTTGAGTGTGTAGCCTACAACAGTTAAACAGGTAATTTAAACACAAAAACAACTTTGTTAAAGTGCAGACAGTAAAATAAAAACAATATGTAGCTGAAATAAGCTTTTTAAATCACAGAAACACTAGACAATTGGTGTTTTTGGCGGAATTAGCTAAAGGCAGCAAGAAAATGCAGAAAAATGATACTTAATCACTCCAAAGTCTCTCTTTTGTCTCTCTGCTGCTGTAGAACTCTGCAGGGCACCAGGCAGGAGCTTGCTGAGCTGTATACTAGCACAAAAACCTTGCAAATGTGGGTTTTATAGCAGGGAAATGAAAGAGATAGAAATTAGCCCAAAATGGCCAATAAACTACTAATTTCTGGGCTGAAACCCCTCCTCTAGGGACATATAGGCTGCTCAAAGCTCCCTCTCTCACAGTGAACAGAGAAACTTCCTTCTATCCAAGTAAGGTATGGGCAAACACAGAAACTTGTAACACAACCCTGAATTCAGCACTAACCTGAAAACTGGACCATACTAGCTTAGAAAGGCGGGAAAACAAGTATATATATATATATATATATTTTCAGAAAATAAAGCAGATACAATAAAAAAAACACTTTAAATGCACAGAAATGGCTATCACACTTGAGTGTGTACCCTACAACAGTTAGGTAATTTAAACACAAAAACAATTTTGTTAAAGTGCAGGCAGTAAAATAAGTACAATATGTAGCTAAAACATGCTTTTTAAATCACAGAAAGTAGAAAATTGGAATTTTAGGTGGAATTAGCTAAAGGCAGCAAGAAAATGCAGAAAAATGATACTTAATCACTCCAAAGTCTGTCTTTTATCTCTCTGCTGCTGTAGAACTCTGCAGGGCACCAGGTAGGAGCTTGCTGAGCTGTATACTAGCACAAAAACCTTGCAAATGTGGGTTTTATAGCAGGGAAATGAAAGAGATAGAAATTAGCCCAAAATGACCAATAAACTACTAATTTCTAGGCTGAAACCACTCCTCCAGGGACAGATAGGCTGCTCAAAGCTCCCTCTCTCACAGTGAACAAAGAAACTTCCTTCTATCCAGGTAAGGTATGGGCAAACATAGAAACTTGTAACACAGCCCTGAATTCAGCACTAACCTGAAAACTGGACTATACTAGCTTAGAAAGGCGGGAAAACAAGTATATATATATATTTTTTTCAGAAAATAAAGCAGCTACAATAAAAAAAAACACTTTAAATGCACAGAAATGGCTATCACACTTGAGTGTGTACCCTACAACAATTAAACATGTAATTTAAACACAAAAACAACTTTGTTAAAGTGCAGGCAGTAAAATAAGTACAATATGTAGCTGAAACAAGCTTTTTAAATCACAGAAACTCTAGACAAAATCAGCGTTTTAGTCGGAATTAGCTAAAGGCAACAAGAAAATGCAGAAAAATGATACTTAATCACTCCAAAGTCTCTCTTTTGTCTCTCTGCTGCTATATACTAGCACAAAAACCTTGCAAATGTGGGTTTTATAGCAGGGAAATGAAAGAGATAGAAATTAGACCAAAATGGCCAATAAACTACTAATGTCTGGGCTGAAACCACTCCTCCAGAGACAGATAGGCTGCTCAAAGCTCCCTCTCTCACAGTGAACAGAGAAACTTCCTTCTATCCAAGTAAGGTATGGGCAAACACAGAAACTTGTAACACAGCCCTGAATTCAGCACTAACCTGAAAACTGGACTATACTAGCTTAGAAAACCGGGAAAACAAGTATATTTTTTTGGGGGGGGGGGGTTTGGGGTTTTTTTTTTTTGTTTTTTTTCTCAGAAAATAAAGCAGATACAATAAAATAAAAACACTTTAAATGCACAGAAATGGCTATCACACTTGAGTGTGTAGCCTACAACAGTTAAACAGGTAATTTAAACACAAAAACAACTTTGTTAAAGTGCAGGCAGTAAAATAAAAACAATATGTAGCTGAAACAAGCTTTTTAAATCACAGAAACACTAGACAATTGGTGTTTTTGGCAGAATTAGCTAAAGGCAGCAAGAAAATGCAGAAAAATGATACTTAATCACTTTAAAGTCTCTCTTTTGTCTCTCTGCTGCTGTAGAACTCTGCAGGGCACCAGGCAGGAGCTTGCTGAGCTGTATACTAGCACAAAAACCTTGCAAATGTGGGTTTTATAGCAGGGAAATGAAAGAGATAGAAATTAGCCCAAAATGGCCAATAAACTACTAATTTCTGGGCTGAAACCCCTCCTCTAGGGACAGATAGGCTGCTCAAAGCTCCCTCTCTGACAGTGAACAGAGAAACTTCCTTCTATCCAAGTAAGGTATGGGCAAACACAAAAACTTGTAACACAGCCCTGAATTCAGCACTAACCTGAAAACTGGACCATACTAGCTTAGAAAGATGGGAAAGCAAGTATATATTTTTTTTGTTTGTTTGTTTTTTTCAGAAAATAAAGCAGATACAATAAAAAAAAACACTTTAAATGCACAGAAATGGCTATCACACTTGAGTGTGTACCCTACAATAGTTAAACAGGTAATTTAAACACAAAAACAACTTTGTTAAAGTGCAGGCAGTAAAATAAGTACAATATGTAGCTGAAACAAGCTTTTTAAATCACAGAAACTCTAGAAAAAATCAGCGTTTTAGTCGGAATTAGCTAAAGGCAACAAGAAAATGCAGAAAAATGATACTTAATCACTCCAAAGTCTCTCTTTTGTCTCTCTGCTGCTATATACTAGCACAAAAACCTTGCAAATGTGGGTATTATAGCAGGGAAATGAAAAAGATAGAAATTAGACCAAATGGCCAATAAACTACTAATTTCTGGGCTGAAACCACTCCTCCAGGGACAGATAGGCTGCTCAAAGCTCCCTCTCTCACAGTGAATAGAGAAACTTCCTTCTATCGAAGTAAGATATGGGCAAACACAGAAACGTGTAACACAGCCCTGAATTCAATACTAACCTGAAAACTGGCTACTGAATACTGAATACTAGCTTAGAAAAGCGGGAAAACAAGTATATTTTTTTGTTTTTTTTTTTGTTTTTTTTTCTCAGAAAATAAAGCAGATGCAATAAAATAAAAATACTTTAAATGCACAGAAATGGCTATCACACTTGAGTGTGTACCCTACAACAGTTAAACTGGTAATTTAAACACAAAAACAACTTTGTTGAAGTGCAGGTAGTAAAATAAAAACAATATGTAGCTGAAACAAGCTTTTTAAATCACAGAAATACTAGAAAATTGGTGTTTTTGGTGGAATTAGCTAAAGGCAGCAAGAAAATGCAGAAAAATGATACTTAATCACTCCAAAGTCTCTCTTTTGTCTCTCTGCTGCTGTAGAACTCTGCAGGGAACCAGGCAGGAACTTGCTGAGCTGTATACTAGCACAAAAACCTTGCAAATGTGGGTTTTATAGCAGGGAAATGAAAGAGATAGAAATTAGCCCAAAATGGCCAATAAACTACTAATTTCTGGGTTGAAACCCCTCCTCTAGGGACAGATAGGCTGCTCAAAGCTCCCTCTCTGACTGTGAATAGAGAAACTTCTTTCTATCCAAGTAAGGTATGGGCAAACACAGAAACTTGTAACACAGCCCTGAAGTCAGCACTAACCTGAAAACTGGGCCATACTAGCTGAGAAAGGCGGGAAAAAAGTATATATATTTTTTTGTTTGTTTTTTTCAGAAAATAAAGTAGATACAATAAAAAAAACACTTTAAATGCACAGAAATGGCTATCACACTTGAGTGTGTACAGTACAACAGTTAAACAGGTAATTTAAACACAAAAACAACTTTGTTAAAGTGCAGGCAGTAAAATAAGTACAATATGCAAATAAAACACGCTTTTTAAAATCACAGAAACTAGAAAATTGGCGTTTTAGATGGAGTTAGCTAAAGGCAGCAAGAAAATGCAGAAAAATGATACTTAATCACTCCAAAGTCTGTCTTTTATCTCTCTGCTGCTGCTGTAGAACTCTGCAGGGCACCAGGTAGGAGCTTGCTGAGCTGTATACTAGCCTTGGGTAGGTGGGTTTTAATATAGACTGAGACCCCTCCACCTTTAGTTCCCTCCTGTGAGGTAGCTGGTCTAAAGGTATGAAAGGCATTATAACATTGCATTTCTGGGGTATTCACCATGGCTTTAAACCATATGTTCATTATTACACAGATGTCTAAACTATCTAGGGGCAGGCAGACTTGCAGGGAGTGAAGTTTCTTGTTAAGACTTCTAGCATTGACCAGTACCACCTTCAGACATTCTTTCATAGGTTTAGTTAAGTCTGTAGATTTATCAGTTTGGCATTGCCTATAAAAGACACTATGGAGTTGTAAAAGGCCTCTGCCAATATCCAAAAGCCTAGAGGGGATAAGTGCAGACCATCCTTGGCAAAGCAGTGTAGTCTGTCAACCGTGTCTTTCCAGACCGTCAAATATTGCACCCCCATGGACTGACACCAGAAACTAAGGCAATTGTTAAAATCAATCATTTTCTGTTGGCAATGTCTCATCATCCTTAAAGAAGGTAGTATGCCACTCAGTGCTAGACTTGTACTTGCCTGAAACACATCATCAGTGAGCTTGATCATGTCTCGTTTCATATAGTCAACGGAGGTACATCTCAGGTCATTAACACTGACATGGATTTGAGCACATGTGCTTCAAACCAATTATTTTACATTTGGAACATTTGTGGTCTACACTGTTGTGGCAGGAAAGAATAGTCTATGCCCTTCTGATCTGTGAATTGCTGATTGAAGGCTTATTATGTCTATTATTCTAAAAGTGACTTAGTTCTGGTTTAATCACTTGGGCTCCAAACCAGTTATTTTACATTGAGAAGATTTATGTTCTATACTCTTCAGGGAGGAGAGGGTAGCCTCCACTCTTCTGAGATGGGAATTGCTGATGAAGGCTTATTGTGCCTGTTATTCTAAGTGCCTTTCTTCTGGCTTAACCACTTGGGCTTTAAACCAGTTATTTTATTTTAGGAGTCATACTGGTACCTGTGATTCAATCAATGACCTAAGTGCCTGTCTGACTTGATGGACCTTAGCCCTTGAAAGGTAGCTAACCGTGACTCTCTCCTTATTCAGTCTGGTGAAGGGGACATCAGTGTGCCTCACTATAGAATCACCAATGACCTGCAAATTTGGCTGTGCACTGGTTTGCCTTAAGGGTTTGGCAATAGATGCACTGGATACAATGTTACTATGTGTAGCTGTGGGTGGTGTTTTAACAGAGTGTTTACATGATGGCTGAGGACCCTTTCTTTGATTGGACTTTGCAGAAGGTCTTAGTGTTTTAGGAAGGTTACCTGTAAGTGCCAGTTTTATGTGTAAGGTCTTAACCTCATACAGTAGGTGTGGTGCAAGTGTCACTGACAACCTTTATAGGATTAGTTTTGGTTGTATGGCAGAGATCTGCCTCAGCATTAAAGTGTATTTACACCTCTTGCATACTTTATCTGTTTTATTAAGAATAAGAAGGTTGTCAGTGTACATGAGGCAATTATTACAATGCCTCAGAATACCCATCTCAACCTAACTGGCCACAAAGATAGTCGGGAAGTGCATGTCTATGACTATCGATTTATTAGGGAGGAGTGAGAGAAATTTAAATATTGCATAAGTCAGTAAGACAAGGAATCTGATGAGCAATAATTAGCTATATGGAAACTAGATCTTTAGTAGTTAAACAATTCTGTCTAGACAGTAAAGCCACAAGAGCGTAGACCACAAACCCTCCTAATACAAAATAACTGGTTTGAAGCCCAAGTGCTTACGCCAGAACAAAGACACTTAGAATAACAGGCACAATAAGCCTTCATCAGTAATTCCCAGCTCAGAAGGGTGGTGACTACCATCTCCTCCCTTAAGAGTGTAGACCACCAACCTTCTCAATGTAAAACAACTGGTTTGGACCCCAAGTGATTAAACCATAACTACAACACATTTAGAATAACAGACACAATAAGCCTTCAATCAGAAATTCCCAGCTCAGAAGGGCATAAGCTAGCCTTTCCTGCCACAAGAGTGTAGACCACAAACATTCCAAATATAAAATAACTGGTTTTGGAACCCATGTGCTTAAATCAGAACAAAGACAGAATAACAGGCACAATAAGCCTTCAACCAGCAATGCCCAGCTCAGAAGGATGGAGACTATCCTCTTGCCAAAAGATTGTAGACCACAAACTTTCTTAACATAAAATGACTGGTTTGGAGCCCAAGCTCTTAAACTAGAACTCAAACACTTTTAGAATAAAAGACACAATAAGTCTTCAAACAGCAATTTCCAAATCAGAAGAGTGTAAGCTACCTCTTCTGCCACAAGAGTGTAGACCTCAAACCTTCCTTAAGTAAGATAACTAGCTTGAAGCCCAACTGCTTAAATCAGAACTAAGAGGCTTAGAATAACAGTTACAATGTAATCAGGCTATAACAAGTAGTAATAAATGCAGCAGCTTAAATGCAACTGAACACTTTAAGAACATGTGGAAAAAAGCTAACTAAAGTAGGAAGAAGCACAAATACAGTAAAAATAGCTGAATAAAGTTAATTTATTTTTCATTAAATGGGAAGGGAGGAAAAAGAAGATAATTCAAGTTTAATAGACTAAGGGGATGACTTTCTCAGCTGAATGAGCTGATGAGATGAAACTGGGAGGAATGTCAAAATCAGATTTATGGTAGGGGTGGGCAACTCAAAAGTCACCATGTTTAAAAGTATGACCATGACATGGCAGGTGGGGGGGGAATCAAATGCAGAGAGAGATCAGCAATACTCAGGCAGAAAACAACAAGTCAAACAAGCACTACAGCTAAATAAGATACCACTAAGTATTTGTAGTTAAATGATTAATGCTGTTTCTCAGCCCCTCCCACTAATTAGCTGCATGTTGTTCACTGTCTGTAAAAAAATTCTGTTCTAATTGACCCTAGTCAAGACCTCTTAAAATGCCAAAAAGAACAAAAAACGTGAAATAAAACAAATGCAAATATAAGAAAATTATGAAAACATAACCAAACCTTAAATTCTGTCATTATTGACCTTCTACTACAGTTTAAGGCACCAGACAATGCAGAAATTTACCATAGGTTGGTACTAGGCTATTGGCCCTAGGGCCTATACAAGCCTAGCCAAACAATTCCCTGGATATTTCTTCCCACAATATTTACTTCCCTGGACCCCTGTCTGACGTGATCCCTAGGGCAAATTTCCTGTCTCCCATCCAGTCATCAAAGTTCCTTTTGCAGAGGGCCAAGGAGGCGCTCTGCTTGACATGTATGGGCAGTCTATTCCAGAGTATGGGGAGTCTCTGGGTCAGGAACCTATCCCTCAACATGTTTTGTTCATTGTGATGAGAAAGTTTAGATCCCTGGAGCATGTGGCTCTGAAGGATTGGGATTTCTTTAAGTGGAGCACGTCCAACAGCTCAGGGTTTGACATGGCCTTGTATGTTAAGCAGAGATCACCTCTGAGTAGATGATATACCACAGAGTATATTTTTTTAGATGGTCAGCATAGGGCATCTGCTTTAGGCCTGTGATTCTTTAGTGAGGTATTTCTGCGGCCTTTCCAGCTGTTGCAGATGTGTTGTGAGGTACATACCAAACACGGCATTGTACTCTGTAATGGGTCTAATGAAGAATGAGTACAGTGGGACAATGACATCCTTTTTTCTGTATGAAAAGCCCTTAGTGATGAGGTCTGCCACATTGAAGGATTTCCTGACTGTTGTGGCGATGTGGTTATCAAAGGTGAGACCACTGTCAACCTGTGTCCCTAAGTCTCTCATCACACTTTCGGTGTTCAGTGTACTGCCACCTATGTGGTAATTCATGGGTACATGTTTTTTCCCAAAGGGGATAACTATGCATTTCCTGGCATTAAGCTTGAGCCCATGGCTCTGGCACCAAGGATCTATTTCTGTAAGGCCCTTTTGTAGAATATCCACATCATTTGGGGATTCAATAATGGCTCGCAGTTTGCAGTCATCTGCGAACTTTGTTAGCCAGAGTCCCTTAGTGTTGGCCTGTAATTCAGAGAAGTAAATGCCAAACAAGAGTGGTCCCATTACTGAACCCTGAGGTACTCCACTTGTCACTTGTTTGGAGCTGGATTTGGAGTTGGCTACTTTTACATTCTGGGTTCTGTCAGTAAGCCAATTGGCAACCCATCGAGTGGTGTAAGGATTTATGCCCAGCTTAGTAAGTTTATTTATGATTCCAGAGTGGGGAATGGTGTCAAAGGTCTTGGCGAGGTCCAGATAGGCTGTGTGGACCGCCTTACCCTTGTCCACAGCTCTGCAGACTGATTCAAAGAAGTCAATCAGGTTCAGGAGACAAGATCAGCCCTTCCCGAACCCAAACTGGGTGGGGCCCAGTGTTTTAAGGTTGCCAATGTCTTTGTTTATAAGCTCCATGATAATGTATTCCATGCCCTTGCAGATCAGGCTTGTCAGACTGATGGGGATCCAAGCTGGATCCTCTCATGTGTAGTGGGATAACTGTAGCTGTGCTCCACTCAGTGGGCACGCAGCCCAAGGTGAGGTTATGATTAAACATGACACTTAGGTGAGGTGCCAGTTCATTTTGTAGTTCATGTAGTACACAGCCCAGAATGTCATCTGGTCCCATGGATGCTGTATTTTTAGCTTTGGAGAGTGCAATTTCTACCTGTGTGGCTTGGGATCAGTATATTTAATGCCATTCTGTTGTAGCTCAGAGCAGATCTGAGCATTGCCATTTAGATTCTTGACATAACTATAGAATGCCTTGTGGTTGTCTTTGGAATCTTTGACAATTTTATTTTCGTAACTAGCTTTGGAGGATTTTATGAGGGATCTCAGCTTCTGTATGCATGTATGGAAAAAATGCAGTAATAAATAATTAAGCCACAAATCCAGTAGTAGTACTCGGTTCTGCCACAACAGTGAACTAAACTACAAATCTGTGGCTCAGCAAGGTTTAGAATACAAATTGATAGGGTGGCCTAGTGGTTAAGGTATTTGCCTTACAAACACAAGGTGCAGGGTTTGAGTCTCACAAGGGATACTTGGCTAGGCTTAAAATGGCTCACAAGGGCAGTTAGCTTAGTACTAATCTATGAACCTATGAACAAGTAATTCCATCTGTGGTAGCAGAAGTGCAGAATAATGCAAAAACACAATCTTCCCACAACCGCTGATAAAAATACAAGACTAAAGTCCCACAACAAACTAAAGAAATGCAGACAAATGGAGCAGAGCAGAAAGGTACAGAGCAGTATCATCACTTAGGTTACTGTATGTGCAACATACATATTTAAGTAATTTAATTGAATTCTCTTTCCTTTTTGAATTGTTTAAATATAATTAGCAATTCTACACAGAGATGCAACCTTTGTCATATTGACACTGCACAGACAGTTTTGCTCTCTCTGTCTCTCTCTCTTTTCATTCTATTTGGTTAACCATATGTAACTTTTTTACCTTTGTATTATTTGTCTCTAAACTTTGCTCATTACAAAATTGGCATCACAGTCTGAGTGTTTCATGCTAACAAATGAGCTCTTATAATGAAGTATTTATGCAACAAATCAATGGTCTGCGCTGATTTATTTACCCCCTTGTCACAAACGTAGCCAATTATAGCCTGCAGATATGCATCATGTCTAGCTTCTTCTCAGAGGATATCCACGCTGTAGAAAGCAAACAGACAGCTAGATATTATGGTTTGTATAATAACACTCACATGGATATCCATCCTGTAGGAAACGAACAGATGGCAAGATATTACAATTTGTACATATACACTCACATGGATATCCATCGTGCAGGAAACCAACTGATGGCTAGATATTATAGTTTGTACATATACACTCACATGGATATCCACATTGTAGGAAAGCAACAGACGACTAGATATTATGGTTTGTATATATGCACTCACATGGATATTCATCATGTAGGAAACCAACAGATGACTAGATATTATAGTTTGTATATATGCACTTACATGGATATCCACCCTCCACCCTGTGCGAAACCAACAGATGACTAGATATTATGGTTTGTATATATGCACTTACATGGATATCCACCCTCCACCCTGTGCGAAACCAACAGATGACTAGATATTATGGTTTGTATATATGCACTTACATGGATATCCACCCTCCACCCTGTGCGAAACCAACAGATGACTAGATATTATGTTTTTTACATATATATATATATATATATATATATATATATATATATATAAATAAAAATGTAAATGTTCGTTTGTTCAAAATCTTAAATCTCCGAAAGTTCTTCACCGATTGCTTTGAAATTTTCACACAATGTTGCATTCGAATACGCATATGTTTTTATATACCTACTATTATATAGATGTCACACGTTGCATTTGAATACGCGCATGTTTTTATATATCTACTATGCATTCTATATATTTGTATACAAATATGCAATTTTATATGTTTTTGTTATACCTTTCTTACTTCTTTTTCAGTGCAATCGATCTGCTTTAGTTCATCCAAATAATGCCTTGCAGAAGATCAAACTTAGGTCATCGATCTGGCGAAGCAGTGCAACGAGTAATTGCAAATCAAACTGAGGAAGAACGGGCATAAGCGAATGAGCGAAACAGACAAAGAATGGCTCAAATACGTGCCGAGGAAGCAGCAGACTGACGTGCAGCCAGACTTGAGGATGCACAGTTGCGAGCACGGCGATCACGTTCTGCAGCTTCAGATCTGCTTCGTTCTCCTCGATCGACACCAGCGGACAAAATAAATGCTTGCCTGAAATACTCTACTTTGTGGCGACACGTAAAGATGTTAAAATTAACTACAAATATGCGTGTCCAGCTGCAAAATGATGGATCAGCTGAGATATTCTAACATCAATTGCTGGAAATTGGGAATGGAAAGGTGCCGGTTGATCTGACCTCAGGACGAATTTCATTGCCTCATAACTTCTGCAATTTAGTGACGTCAAAAGAAGAATTGGTTGAAAAAGTATTTCCCAATATTCAAACCAGTTATAAGAATCACGACTGGCTGACTGAATGAACTATTCTTGCAGCCAAGAACAAAGACGTCTACAAACTTAACAATATTATTCAGTCTAACATCCAAAGCGAGGCAGTCACATACAAGTCCGTCGACACTGTTGTGGAAGCAGATGAAGCGGTTAATTATCCAACAGAATTTTTGAATTCACTCGATCTGCCAGGGATGCCACCACACGTTCTACAAATGAAAATCAGCGTGCCAATTATCATGTTGCGAAATATCAACCAGCCAAAGCTTTGCAACAGCACGCGGCTTGCAGTAAAAAAATTAATGAGCAACGTCATAGAAGCAACACTCTTGACAGGACCTTTCAAAGGTGAAGATGTCCTCATTCCTCGCATTCCTATGATTCCAACGGATATGCCATTTCAATTTAAGAGATTGCAATTCCCAATTCTATTGGCGTTTGCAATCACCATCAACAAAGCTCAGGGCCAATCTTTAGAATTGTGTGGTTTAGATCTAAACACGGATTGCTTCTCACATGGACAATTATATGTTGCGTGTTCTAGAGTCGGCAAACCAGACAATCTCTATATCTGCACAGACAATGGAACAACAAAAAATATTGTATACCCACAAGCATTGTGAAATTAAACATATTAGAAGCGTGCTTTCTCTTTTCTTTCTTTCCATTTAACCAGACTGAGCCACAGCAGCGTGGCAGTACAGCTAGTATATATATATATATATATATACATATATATATATATATATATATATATATATATATATATATATATATATATATATATATATATATATATATATATATATATATATATATATATATATATGTATACACGTGGATATCCATCCTGTAGGAAATCAACAGACAGCTAGATATTATGGTTTGTATATATACGCTCACATAGTTATAAAACTACAATCCACTCTGCTACAGGCCCCATGAGGATCTCAGTGTCTCTCCAACCTAACACCACTCTAAGTATTCAACTGCGGTACCACCTTTATTTATAATAAAAACGCAGTCTGGGTCTGAACTGTCTGCAAACAGCTAAAGTTAACTTTGAACCTAACACCACTCTAAGTATTCAACTCCGGTACCACACATCATTTTTATAAGAAAAGCGCAGTCTGGGTCTGAGCTGTCTGCAAACAGCTAAAGTTAACTTTGTGTATGTGTCTACCTGTTTGAGCCAATATTCATTATCCCCTGGAGAGCACTCTGTTTGGCTTGTAAGCAGCCCCCCCCACACACTCATCTTCCATTTTCTCTCTTATTCCCTTCTGTTAGCAAATAGTATCCATAACTGATAAATACTGTGTGTTTGTTATTTTAAACTGAGACCACAGTAGCCTACTGATACAAGGTTATCCTTTTTTTCCACCTGAGAAATGGTTAAGAAATGACTTACAGTTTCAGAGCAGTCCTTGGTCAGTTCTGATTGTTTCTTAAACACAAACTTGTCTTTGCTTTGGCTCATTTTCAGCAGTACAAAAGAACTACCTGCTCACACCCTTGTTCTCCCCCATCCCTGTTTATTACCTTAAGTCAATCCCAAAGTTAATAAATATTACCTGTGGCAGGCACCAATTTTAAGACTACAACCACCCTTTGAGCACCTCATGCTCGGCTCTGCCATAAAACTTATTAAAACTGTCTGAACTGGGGCACAGCAAACTGATAGTTTGTGGAAATATAGGGTACCTACCTGAGTCTCCACAGTCACTATCATATGTTCTTTTATCAGTTTACTCTGTTACCTGATTGTTTCCAGCCCCCTCATAAGAGCAACTAACAGGGTCTCTACCTGCTTCGCTCCCCACCCTGCCCCCTATTCCCTCCTGCCCCCAGTAGTCCTACCTTTATTACACTCACAAACCCCTCCCATCTTTCCAATAGCCAACCACAGCAGTAAACCCAGCACTACCTCCTCCATCTTCCCACTACTATCACACCTCCTCAACTAACATGTACAAGCATACCATACCTATGCTCACTGCATGCACTCTCCTTGCATATCTTACATCCTACCAAAGCTCCATCATTCCCCCACTCAACCACTAGTGCTGTACTACTACTCACACCACCACTCATGTCTCACCCTCACTCAGCTCCCCTCCCACCAACTCAAGAACCATCCCTATGCAACCCCCGCATATTCTACCAACTATGTTACTCAAACATAAAGCATCCCTACAACTTAACATAGTAACCCTCCCACCATACCTATTACCCAGAGAGCACAATCATGAAGTTTCCCTAATAAACAAACACATTCAAAAACTGAGAAAACTAATAACCTCATGCATATCAAAACTAGCCCTAAGTAGAGACATCCACCCCAACCCTGGCCCTACCATCTCCAACCTCAATCCTCATAATCAGACTAGAAACCACAACTTCTCCCATATCACAGCCAATAGAAAGCCAAGTGACTTCCTTCTACTAAGCCTAAATATTAGAAGTATATCCAACAAAGTCCATGAACTCCATGCCACCATAGACTTGTACTCCCCAGATATAGTCATCCTGACAGAAACCTGGCTAAAACCTCACATTACCAGTGAGCAAATCCTCCCTACCGGTTATGGCATACTAAGAGTAGACCGGCTAAACAAGAAAGGAGGCAGTGTAGCTATAATATTTAAACAGCATCTAAACAGCCCGATCTTAATATCATCAGCTCCACAAATAAGCAGTGAAGAAATAATATATACCAACCTCAAAATAAACCAAAACAAAACCATCAACATAATTGAATGCTACTTCCCACCTGGCCAGAACATCCCTCCACTAGAAAACCTCCTCAGCTGGTCTATCCAACATCTCCCCCAAGAAACTATAATTTTAGTTGATTTCAATATTGACTGGCAATCCTGTTCTGGCAACCATCCAACCCATCATGTAAACCTTCATGGCTTCACCCAACTAGTCCAGTCACCAACCAGGATAAATAAAAACTCCAGCAAGCACACTACCCTGGACTGGATACTAGTCAGTAAGATCCCCCAGTCATATATAGCAGGCTGCTTATCAGATAGCCTCAGTGATCACTCCCCAACATTCCTACTCAAAAATACCTATACCAAGCTAAACCTGTCATCTACCGTCAAATACGTAAAAAACTAAACTTTAACCCACTCACATTCATCTCCTCCCTCAAAGAATGTAACTGGCATCCTCTAAAGTACCTCAATCTTGATGACTCAGTTGAATTTTTTAATACTACCTTCCTGAGCATCCTTAATTACCATGCCCCCATAAGACTTTCCAGAACCAAAGCACAACCCTCCCCATGGCTACAGAAAACCACTAAGTCAGAAATGGAAAACAGGGATAAAGCCTGGGAGCACTGGCGCAAAACCAAAACCCCCACAGCTAGACAGAAATTCCTAGAACTACGCAATAGAGTCAAAAAGCTAATAAAACAAGACAAATTACAATACTAACAGTCTGCCCTAGACTCCTCCCAACACAGCCCCAAACAATTCTGGTCTTCCATAAACTCCATCCTCCACCCAGGTAAAGTCAGTGCCCCTCCTCCTAACATCCCTCACTCCTCAGAAAATATTGCTACCTCATTCAACACACACTTCACCCAAACCATACTATCAGTAGCTAAACAACACAACCCCCTCCCCTCCAACCCACACCTTCAACTAGTAATCTCCCCACTGCCTTCTCTTTTTCTCCTGTACCTACCTCCAACATAAAAAGAACTCTTAACTAAACTTAAGCCCACCAAATTAGCAGCAGACAACCTCCCAAGTGAATACCTGCAAATCGCAGCTGATGCTCTGGCCTACCCAGTATCCATCTTGATTAACCGATCTCTGTCAGAAAGTTACATTCCCACACTATGGAAAGTATCACATATAATTCCCCACCACAAAGGTGGCCCATCCACAGAACTAACCAATTACTGCCCCATAGCTATTCTCTCTCCACTCTCCAAAATACTAGAGAGATGCAGTCACTCTCAGGTCTCAGACTACCTCCTTATTAACAACCTCCTTTCCAGTACTCAGCATGGTTTCTGACCAAACCATAGCACCACCACTGCCTTACTCTCCTTTACTAACACTATTCTTCAGCATAAAACAATGGCTATCTCTCCTCTGCTACTTTCCTAGACCTATCTAAAGCATTTGACATGGTTCCACACAAACAACTCATCTCTGTCCTCAATAACCTATCCTTCTCTCAATCATCCACCAACTGGTTTCAGAGTTACCTATCTGACCGCCAACAATCCATTGTATGGCAGAATGACATATCTCCCCAACTACCTGTCTCTATAGGGGTTCCCCAAGGATCCATCCTTGGACCCCTACTCTTCTCTATTTTCACCAATAATCTAGCCTCTGCCACCAAACATGGCATACTCATACAATACGCAGATGACTCAACCATCATCTGCTCAGCCCAGTCCCTACCCAAACTGCAAAAAGTCACACAGGAAGCCTTTTCCTCTGTTGAAACGTGGTTATCCAATGCCCAGTTAATACTCAACCCAAACAAAACTAAACTACTCATCTTCCAACCCACCAAACATACTCAAAACAACTCTCACTTTAACATCACAGCAAAAGACAACACCACTATACATCCAACAGAACACACCAAATTGCTAGGAGTGGAAATAGGCAATAAACTAAAATTTGACATTCACATATCCATGACTATAAAAAAAGCCCACAAAAAAACTAGGAGTGTTATACAGAAATAAGCAACTTCTCACCAAAGCAGCAAAGATTTCAGTAGTTATCCCACTCCACAAGGGGGGAGCCACCTTGGATCCCGGAAACTACCATCCTATCAGTCTGACGAGCCTTATCTGCAAGGCCATGGAGCGTATTATCATGGAACTTATAAACAAAGACATTGGCAACCTTCAAACACTGGACCTCACCAAGTTTGGGTTCATGAAGGGCCGATCTTGTCTCCTGAACCTGATTGACTTTTTTGAATCAGTCTCCAGAGCCATGGACAAGGGTAAGGTGGTCCACATAGCCTGTCTAGACCTTGCCAAGGCCTTTGACACCATCCCCCACTCTGGAATCATAGATAAACTTACTAAGCTAGGCATTAATCCCTACGTCACCCAATGGGTTGCTAACTGGCTTACTGCTAGAACCCACACTGTAAAAGTAGCCGACTCCAAATCCAGCTCCAGACAAGTGAGAAGTGGAGTACCTCAGGGTTCAGTCCTGGGACCGCTCTTGTTTGACACCTACTTCTCTGACGTACAGGCTAACACTAAGGGACTCAAGCTAACAAAGTTCGCAGATGACTGCAAACTGGGAGCCATTATTGAATCCCCAAATGATGTGGATACTCTACAAAAGGGCCTTACAGAAACAGATGCTTGGTGCCAGAGCCATGGGCTCAAGCTCAGTGCCAAGAAATGTATAGTTATCCCCTTTGGGAAAAAACATGTACCCATGAATTACCATATAGGTGGCAGTACACTAAACACCGAAAGTGTAATAAGAGACTTAGGGACACAGGTGGACAGTGGTCGCACCTTCAATAACCACATCGCCACAGCAGTCAGGAAATCCTTCTATGTGGCATACCTCATCACTAAGGGCTTTTCATCCAGAAAAAAGGAGGTCATTGTCCAACTGTACTCATCCCTCATTAGACCCATTATAGAATATAATGCCCCATTTGGTATGTACCTCTCAAGACATCTGCAACAACTGGAAAGGCCACAGAAATACCTCACTAAAAGAATCACAGGCCTAAAGCAGATGCCCTACGCTGACCACCTTAAAATACTCCCGCTATACTCTGTCGCATATCATCTACTCAGAGGCGATCTCTGCTTAACATACAAGGCCATGTCAAACCCAGAGCTGTTGGACATGTTACACTTAAAGAAATCCCAATCTCTCAGAGCCACATGCTCCAGGGATCTAAACTTTGTCATCACAATAAACAAAACATGCTGGAGGGATAGGTTCCTGACCCAGAGACTCTCCAGACTCTGGAATAGATTGCCCATACATGTCAAGCAGAGTGCCTCTTTGGCCCTCTTCAAAAGGAACCTTGACGATTGGATGGGAGAAAGGAAATTCACCCCAGGGATCACGTCAGTCACCCTGCTAGATAGGGGTCCAGGGAAGTAAATAGTGTGGGAAGAAATAGCCAGAGAATTGTTATGGCTAGGCTTGTATAGGCCCTAGGGCTGACAGCCTAGTACCAACCTATGAACCTATAAGTAGCAAATTCCCACCTTATCTTCACCCTACTTTATGCCTCTCCAATATATACCAACCTAAGGCAATGCGATCTAAACAAGCTAGAGACCTGCCACAACAAAATCGCCAAGTGCGCCACAGAGGCATCCTACCGTAGTCACCCATGTCTGTCACTTGCTGAACTTGGCTGGCTTGAACTCCCTCACCTCCTTCAATGGTATCAACTCACACTCCCCACAAACTAGTAAACCATCCACTAAATGTTCCATCCCTCCAGAATCTACTCCAACCCTACTGCACCACCAGACCACTAAGATCCAGCAACAAAAATCACTTGCAGATCACTAAAGCCAATAACTCTGCTGGTGAAGCACTATTCTCTTGTGCCATAGCCAAGTTATGGAACTCCCTCCCACCCACAATTATCTCTGTACCATCATGCACCCACTTCAAAACTTTACTAAAAGCGCACCTAAAAACATGCTGGTTATGTCCTTGCAACTCCCACTCTATCACCCACCCCATCCACCCACTACATTTCTTTCCACCCCACTAACTACCTTGATTATAGCAAGCTCGGATGCTCATAAGCCTACTACTTATTATACAGCAGGAACTTCTTATTGTAACAATTGTTAATGTCTGTTATGTACTTCGCAGATAAAGATTCTAGTTGTCTCCTGATGTACTATATTCTTCATCTGTAACTATGTTTGTAATTGTTAATTGCTATGTTGATCAAATTGTTAATTGCTATGTAAATCCAATGTAACTACTGTCTGTATATTTTAACTGTGGAGCTTTTCTCCCCGGGCCTCAGCTGAAAATGGACCTACATCCAGTCGACACTCCCGGTCAACAAATGTAAATAAATAAATAAACAAACAAATAAATAAATAAATAATATCCACCCTGTAGGAAACCAACAGACGGCTAGATATTATGTTTGTACATATACACTCACATGGATATCCATCCAGTAGGATATGAACAGATGGCTAGATATTATGGTTTGTATATATACACTCACAATGATATCCATCTTGTAGGAAACCAACAGATGGCTAGATATTATGGTTTGTATATATACACTCACATGGATATCCATCCTGTAGGAAACCAAGATATATATATATATATATAAAATGTTGCGTTTTATTGCTGACGTGTTTCTTGTATGGAAAGGAAATTTTAATGAGTTGGAAAATTTTATTAATTATATCAATAATGTATGTACATATTTGAAGTTTACGTATGAATATAATTATAATACAATAAATTACTTGGATCTAACAATTTTTAAAGAAAATAAGAAATTGGTAGCTAAAATATATAAAAAAGAGGTTCAGAACAACAGTTATTTACATTTTCTCAGTATGCACCCTAGGCAAACTAAATTAAATGTAGTGAAAGGTCAAATGAATTGAATAAATTGTTTGACTAAGAATAATGTTGACTTTTCTGAAGAAGCTAAGTCTTTTTGTAATAAAATAGTTAAAAGAGGTTACCCTAGTGGAGAAGCTGATAAATTATTTCAAGAACAAATGACTATATGGATTGGTATAACAACAAATCGAGTAAATAAAAAAGGTCAGTATGAATACAAAAGGGTGAGGGCTATACAAAACAGTGTAGACTCTCAAGCCATAAATAATGTTGTTATAAATAACTGGGGGTTGTTTAAGGCTAATAGGGAAGTGACTAGCAAAATAGGGGTTAACCCTATATTTGTCCAAAAGAAAGCGAAATGTTTTAAAAATTATTTCCAGGGTAAATTAAGCAAAAATATTCTGACTACAGAAGTGGTATGATTAAATGTTACAAGTGTAACATGTGCAATTTGTTATATACTGAAGGTAATGAAATAATAATAGGTAAAAATAAAATTAAAATACCAGGTTTATTTAATTGTAAATCAAAGAATGTGATCTATCTTATAATTTGCATTGAGTGTAAAAGTTTCTATGTAGGGAGAATGACAAGGGAACTTAATAGAAGGGTATACTATTAATATAGGAGATACTAAAAATGCCACGTGCAAACACTATAAAAGTGTTTCCTGTAAGGTAGATTACAATTTTTTAGTATTAGAAGCCCTGGTAAATACCGCTAATATTGTGAATACAGAAGAAGAACTTGGCTGGCTGGAATATTGCTGGCAGATTAGATTAAATGCATGTTTTCCACCTGGACTAAACAACAGGGAAGAATTCACTATTTATTTAAAAAGGAAGGGGTTAAAACATTAGGAGGTAGCGTAGGCATTATAAGTGTTAGGCTATTTTAAATGAATATGTCTTTTTAAGTCAGTATATATAGTAGGAATCATGTGATATATCATGTGCCTTGAAAGGTGTATTTAAAGTGTTTTATGTGATAAGTATTTCAGTCTAAAGAAGTCTTACTGTGATTGTTATTGGGAGACAAAAGCGCTTACTGATACTGTGTACCTTGGATTAAAATGAAGTGAAGGTCATCCAGCCATGTTTCTGCATTTCTTTGTTTATTCTACTGTTTTTGCTACTTTTTGCTACTGTTGAAGAGGGTTTGTATATATGCACTTACATGGATATCCACCCTGTGGGAAAACAACAGATGGCTAGATATTATGGTTTGTTTATATGCACTTACATGGATATCCACCCTGTGGGAAACCTACAGATGGCTAGATATTATGGTTTGTATAATAACATTTACATGGATATCCACCCTGTGGGAAACCAACAGACGGCTAGATATTATGGTTTGTATATATGCACTTACATGAATATCTACCCTGTGGGAAAACAACAGATGGCTAGATATTATGGTTTGTATAATAACACTTACATGGATATCCACCCTGTGGGAAAACAACAGACGGCTAGATATTATGGTTTGTATAATAACACTTACATGGATATCCACCCTGTGGGAAAACAACAGACGGCTAGATATTATGGTTTGTATAATAGCACTTACATGGATATCCACCCTGTGGGAAGCCAACAGATGGCTAGATATTATGGTTTGTATATATACACTCACATGGACATCCATCCTGTAGTAAATTTTGCTTTTATTGGACTTGATGTGATGCTCATCTCTACTAATGCATTGTTGAATCTAAAACATTTTGGTCTTGACCAAACAACATTTTCCCTTACTGGGGCTTGAACCCTCATTCTTCAGTGATCTGGAGCACTGCCTTTAGCCTTTTATCATGTGATCCTTCATTAGGCCCAAATTAGAATGTCATCCCTCATGACCACTGTCCTCCTGTGATCTCTAAAGAGCGTACTCATTTCATGCTGAAAGATTTCAGCTGTTGAAATAATTCCAAAAGGTAACCATCAAAACAGAATCTTTAAACTGGAGTAATGAATCTGGCCAACTTTTAACGCATGTGTCAAGGGGTATTTGAAATCAACAGGATGTGTCCAACAAGGAGAATATCCTTTAGAACGAGTTGTGTCTTCCAAGGCGGGCAGGACAAGCATCTCCCTTTTGACTGGATTCCGATGGTTCATATCAACACAAATTCTCTGTTTGCCATTTTTTCTTTACTGGCATTGCTGGTTCTGCTCAGGAGGTTAGTCACATAAGGACCCAGAAGTCAGATCTGTGCCCTTTCCACCAGTCAAGGTTAAGAATTGCCCACCAAGGCAGCATACTTTTGTTTTTGCTTTGACCAGCTCAGGACCTTTTGAGTTGCTTCTAAATACTGCAAGTGATATTACATTTATGTCTGCCTAGTGTCTAACTTAAGCCTTACTAGAATGTCAAGAACTGTAAGTCTGGCATGCCATTCTTCATCTGTGTCTAGCCGCTTGCCTACAGTCCTCAAAAATAGCCTTTTCTTTACATTTTCCTCATGTTTAGCCTCTGCTGCTGTTCACTGTTTTATTACTTTAGTTTTATACATTACAACAAAATTCCCTACACAAAGGGGGCCCATCTACAGATCTAGGCAATTATAGACCCATCAGCCTCACCAGCCTTATATGCACAGCCATGGAACACATCATAGCAGAACTCATTCATGCAGACACAGGCTACTTAACTGACCTCCATCCCAATCAGTCTGGTTTTGTGAGAGGCATTTCCTCACTCCAGAACCTGACAAGGTTACAGAGATTGTAGACAGTAGCTTTTGGCACCATCCATTATACTAATACTATTAAAAATAGATTATCTTAATGTAAACACGTTATTTGCCAGATGGCAATTGGCTTTCTAACAGATCCCAGGTTGGGAACATTGCTGGTGCCCTCTCTAAAAGTAAAATTATAACTAGTGGGGTATGACAGGGATGAGTGCTGGGATGTCTGCTGTGTGGCATTTATTTTGCAGACATCCCGCCAATATACTAGAAGTGTGGTTGACCAAGTTTGCTGATGACTGCAAGCTAGGCACCGTTATTCACTCATCTACTGATATTAAGTGGCTCCAGCAAGGGCTGGAATATCTACATACTTGGTGTACTGAAAACAGAATTGCATTAACAACTCATTACATACAAGTGATGCCTCCAGGTGCATGTGCAGTTAACTCCTCCTGATGCCTCTAGGCGTCAAATATTGCGTGTTCATATTTGCATCAATAATTCCAAAACCATGAAAGGTTTTAAAAGATTTCATCTTAAAGCTTACGTGATGGCAAACTCAACTGCATTAATATCTGACCTCTGTCTAGTGCAGGTTCATAGGTTCATAGGTTCATAGGTTGGTACTAGACTATCGGCCCTAGGGCCTATACAAGCCTAACCATAACAATTCCCTGGATATTTCTTCCCACATTTACTACCCTGCACCCATGTCTAGCAGGGCGACTGACGTGATCCCCAGGGTGAATTTCCTATCTCCCATCTAATCATCAAGGTTCCTTTTGAAGAGGGCCAAGGTAGTGCTCCGCTTGACATGTATGGACAGTCTATTCCAGAGTATGGGCAGTCTCTGGGTCAGGTAAAGAAATATTAACTGTTGTTTTTCTGATATTAATTTATATAGATATAATTCTCACATTTTTCTAAATATCTCAACATCTAAGTAATACAGACAGAACTCCTTAGCCTCATATGAAAGCTCTCAGATGAATAAAATGCTGCTGACAGTGCGTGTGTAACTTGAGTGGTTGCTGAGATATTTTAAGTTACATAATATTACAAATATAATAGTTACTGTGTTTACTCTGACTTATAAATATCAGTTTAAGATCTAGAACCGAAAGAATACTACCGCTATAAAAAATAGTTTGTGCTGAAGAGTTTGTCATTTATACTTCTTTCACAACCCCTATGGTTCCAGAGATATGGATATTTGTTTGAAATGCAAGGACATAATTTGATTCTGTCAAAAGGTTTAAGCTCCACCCATTGGAAGTTACAGTGCAAACTTCCTGAGCTACAGTGGAGTGAATATGAAAAAAAAAGTGCAGTGTATTAGCAGTTGGTAAAAAAGCTGTATTTATCTGATATGTTTTAAATGTCAAACAGACATGCTCATAAGAGATATGGGCACTTATGTGGACAATTCTCAATCTCTGCTTTGATCATCATGTTTCCACCATAGTGAGGAAATTCTTCTACCTGACCCAGTTAATTTTAAGTGAGTGCCTTTAAGATCCAATGAAATTATCCTGACGCTGTACTCTTTGAGTATGAGACCCATAATTGCATACAATGCTCCTTTTGTTATGTACAAAACAAAGCATAATGCTCACTTAGAAAGGCCCTAAAGAAACCTTACCTATCCTGATAGGGTAGTAGAGCTCTTGTTGTACTCAGTAGCTTACAGCCTGCTCCGAGGTGATCCATGCCTTGCTTTTCCAGCCATGAAAGTCCCAGTCAGATTTGACCTTGCAAAACCTATGAACTATGAGACTATGAACAACCACACTAGGGACCTGGATCTATACTGACAAATAAACAATACTCACTGGGCAGATGGGTTTCTAAGTCAACATATTCCCAGCCTATGAATAAGTTACCTCTAGAGAGCAAAAAGGGACTGCTTTGGCTACCTTTGAGGCTAGTCTTAATGACTGGATGGGTGGACACAAATTCACACCAGCAGTGTCATGTACAGCCCTGCTCAATTTGGAAGGTAAGCTCTATTAACTTGTTGAAAAGGGAAGCATAAACATTTAAGTGTGATTACCCAAAGGTGTATAGGACAAGGCATCTTAGTCTTTGTGAATGCTTGCCTAGTATTTTTCTGATGTTTCTATTTCCTTAAAATGCCTCATTTATTACATTTGTGGCACCTTCTGCTTCATGCCAAACACAGTATTCATTATGCACACAAGTCTCATCCGTTATGCGCACAGGTCTCATCCATTATGTGCACAGGTCTCATTCACTATGCACACAGGTCTCATCCATTATGCGCACAGGTCTCATCCATTATGCACACGGGTCTCATCCATTATGCGCACAGGTCTCATTCACTATGCACACAGGTCTCATCTATTATGTACACAGGTCTTATCCATTGTGCACACGGGTCTCATCTATTATGTGCACAGGTCTCATTCACTATGCACACACAAGTCTCATCCATTATGCACACAGGTCTCATCTGTTATGCACACGGGTCTCATCCATTATGCACACAGGTCTCATTCACTATGCACACGGGTCTCATTCACTGTGCACACAGGTCTCATTCATTATGTATGCAGGTCTCATTTGTTATGTACGCAGTTGCATCTAGTACATTTTTCTTGCTTACACATATTACTTTTATCACTTGAACATCTACATTGCCCCAACTGTGATTTTCTCTACTTACTGCATGTTTGTATGCCTGATTTATGTCACATCTCTTGCTGCTATCATATCAGCACTTTGTTTTTTTAATTTGTTCAGTGTGACAAGCAATCTTTATGGCTTTTTCTAATGGTAAAATTGGCTCCAGCTGCAACTTTTACAAAATTACAGTCTGCAATTTCTTTGACAGTTGTGTTTCTTGTTTACTCATCTTTACAGCCACCAAATGTACAGTATTCTGCTAGTTCATACAAATGTCTCACAAATGCTTTTACCGAATTTTCACTATCTGAACACAATTATGGAGATACGTTCATTCATGTATTATTTTTCATTTAGGCACACAAGTATGCAACTAGCTTTGCCATCACAGCCTCAGATTTCAAGGACTGACTTTTGACAAATATGAAACCATCAAAAATAAGTTTTGCTTGTCTATCCACAGTATAACCTAGGGAGTTTACCTGAACCTTGAGGTCTGCCTTGTTCATTTCTGCTGCTGCTCTGTGGTGTTTACAGGTCCATTGGTGATTACGAGGCTAGTGACCCTGGAGGGGGGTCTTTTTAAATGTAACTGACAGGTTGATACCCTATGGTTGTTTTATGGGATATGTAGACCTGGGCATTGTTGGTCAAGTATTTACAAGTTGGCTCTATTTGTTAGAAGCATAGGTGTCAGACCTCCCCAGCCACTGGCCAAGTTACATTTGAATTGGGTTATGGAAGAGCTGTGCTTGGCATTAGTGGGAAGCCTGTTCCAGACAAAGCGGTAAATCTGTGCTCCTATTGATTATACTCATGGTTGTGTGAAGTCAAATGGCTCCAATGGGCTAAATGTTGGGATTTTTAGTGTTTTTTCCCTTTCTTTACCTTCTTAAAGCAAACTGAGGCCATCACAGGTAACCAGAGTTAATGTCAAAACACCATGGTCAGCCTTCCTAATTTTTTCTTTGTGGTTTATCTCTCTGTTTCTTTTTTTTCCTTTCAGGTGTGGGCATACCTCTCAACTATCCAGATTTTCACAGAATATCCAGATTCTTGTCTCATATTTTTGGTCTGTTCATCATAAAATATGTGGTTTTCTGGCAAATCACTGAGGATTAAAGGTAGTAAATAATGCCATGCATTTGAGTTTCAGACTATATATCCTTCAGAAAATGCATGATGATGCAAAATGTGTTGGACTAACAACTTTACAAGTTTATTACAACAATATTTAACATTTTCCTCATGTTTGGGCCTTTCTTCCTCCATTATTTTAGGCTTTGTCCAGGTTTCTTGATCTAAGAGGCTGAGAGCTATAGGTGTGGGATATTTATTAATAGCTGCAATTTATACTAGAGGTTTTGGAATAACAAAGCTGGTCTTTGGTGACTGGTAGCCAGCCCAGTCTCCTGAAGGATACTCATTAAAGTTATCTTGTGGCGCTAACAGAATAAAGTGATAAACATGTTCAGTAGAATTTGACAAATCAGATTATTTTAGATGTTTTAATTGGTCTAGTACAAGTGCTTATGTGCCATTTTCTCACATCACACTTTCTGCTGCCACTTATTTGTTTTAGCAAGTGTTCTAACTACCATTAACTTGATCTCCCTTAACTAAGTACCCCTCCCAATGCTCAACTATTTAACTCTAACCCTGATCCTAACCCTACACATTCACACTCAGCTCCTGAGCCTAAAGTCCCTGATCACTCCCTGAACTTAACTCTCTTTTCCCCTTCCATAAATCTAAAGTTCCCGATTGCTCCCTAAACCTAAAATACTGTACCCTTCCCTGTTCCCCTTCTCGATGTACCTAGCTCAAAAGCACTTCCTTATCCAGCACAGGAGAAGTTGTAGTTACTGTGCGGCAGCTGCTCGGCTAAACTGACTGGAATCTGCATGTAAGCAGTTGCCTGCATGAGCTACAAAACACTCAGGTTCCTGGCATTCAGAAACTTGTCTACAAATGCTTGGGACTCAAGCACCTGTAGTGTTCCCACTTTAACTATAAGTGGAAAAGCATATTCAAGCCAAGCTGTAGGAACATCTTTTTTTTCTTGCAGTTGTTGCATTTGAACATAAGCATCTTGAGAAACTACAGCACAGCAGAAATTATCTTGCCTAGAAACGTTTATTTCTAATAGGTCGGGTATGTGGGGTCTTTCTTTAAAATGCTGGAGGACTCTGGTTAATTTTCTAATCTTCCCCCATTATGTTAATGAAGACTAAAGTCATAACTTTAGTTTACTTTACATTAATAATTGCCTTTCCTTGAACCAAGAAAAAATAGCATTAATGTTCTCCTGTAACAGACATTCACAGTGCTGGCATTTAAAGAGGCTCTCCTAAAAAATCCCTCAGATATATAGGAATACCATAATTGAAGAGTTCTCTAAACCTGTAAAACTGATTTAACTGAGGAGCTTTTCTTCCCAGGTATCTGCTGAAAATGGGTTATCACCCAATCAGACTTTCCTTGTAAGAAATTGTTAGATAAATAAACTATTAAAAAAACAAGTAATCTCCGTGGTATCCCCAAAGTGTCAAAACAACCCACTAAACAAGTATAGTAGGTCCAAAAACAAAACAGTGTAAGAAACCTCTCTGTGTGGAAGATTTTGAGTTTATATATCTCTAGTTAATCACTGTATATTAAGGAACATAAGCCACAGAGGCAACCAGAAATGACAGAGAGTTCTACAGGATGAATTACAGGACTACCAGGACAACTGGGACCACAGACAGTCCAGCTACCAGGAGCAGCAGCACCTTCACAGAGACCAGTTTCTTCAGGAAGATCAATAATGACAGCACACCACCACACCAATACCAAAGCCAGCACCAGTACCAGAACAAGAACGACGACCACCACCAGACCCCCAGAGCTTGTCCCTCTTACCAGGTTCCCCCCTACCACAGCCACAGCGAGGAATACTACTACAACCCACTGAGATTCCAGAAGGCAGAGAAGGAATTCCAGAGGTCTCAGACTCTATCCACAAACCCCCAGGGAGACAGGATAACCAAACAGTGGACAGGGTGAGGAAATACAATACCTGGGCAATCCCGACTGGAACCCCGACTACAACCCAGGTCCCAGGCTCAGATAGAGGAACTGGCCACAATAACAGGTACAATAACAACAATAACAGGTGCCACAAGAACAGGTGCTCTACTTACCTGGAGCCACTCTGTTAAAGCACTAACTGAAGATGAAAAAAGTGTGTTGTCCAAAGGACTTACTTCTGTACCAAGCTGCAGGAGTGAGGTTGCTCAGGTACTAATTGACCTTAAAATGTTTGTAAGGAAGCTCAACTTAAGGGTACAGTTTTATGGCAAAAGTAATGACACTGAAAATAAGCCTATTGATGAAACTATAAAAAGGCCTAGCAGCTATTGTCCACCACTACATCAAACACTAGCTGCTTTTGAAGTGAAATGTGAGATGGATATCAGGAAGCTGCTTAAAAAAACCTCCTAAGAAAAAACTTTATAACTTAACGCAGGGAGAAAGAAAAGCATTGCTTGAGCTAGGCAATGACAAATCCAGGCGTGTAATGAAGGCAGACAAGGGAGGAGGTATGACTGATACCACTAGCTACAACCAAAAGATAGAGAACATGCTGGAGGATAACAGATTTTATGAGTTATTTGCCATGGATGACATAAAAAGAGCATATGATTTATGGAACACTAATCACACCACAGTATGGGAAGAAAAACTTATCACTGAAAATCTTTATAATTATTTATGGAGCCCATGCCCACGTTTACCTTATTTTTTGTAATACCAAAGTCACACAAGAACAGAGAAGACCCACCTTATAGACCGGTGGTAGCAAGTGGAGGTTTTTTTATGGAAGCCACAGCCATTTACCTTGATTACTTGCTGAAACCTCTAGCAGAAAAGAATAAGTCATACATAAGATATTCAATGGATTTTTTTAGGAAAATAAAAAAACATTACAGTGGAAGCTGACAGTATTTTATTAATGACTGATGTGGAATCCTTGCAAAAAGCAAAGAAGTAACTCCCACGGCAGAATACACAAACACGGACCTTTATTGTAGTAAGTGCTTTCGGTCAAGGTATTACCTCAACCTTCATCAGACATAGACAAATGTAACAGCCACAAAAATTTCACTTAAATACATTATACTTAATTAATAAATTACTCTCTTAATTGATAAATTAAATGCCTTAAAATTTAAAGCAACATAAAACTAATGTTGTTCAATATAACTATACCTTAAATAAATAAAGTAAAAATAAAAATAAACATAAAAATACAATTGAAGTCAATTGCTCATATTTTGTGTGTTATATATATTTTATCAATTTTCACCAACAACTCTAATTGTTATTATTAATTATTAAAATCTCCTCTACGAATAATTGTAAATAAAATGTAAATAAAAATGTTAAATAAACCAATATTGTTTAAAAAATATATATATGTATATTTATATATGTACATCTACATGTATTTGAGTATGCAAAAACATTTACCTATACCCGTACAACCATATTTGTGTATGCATTACTATAAAACAATTTATATATATATACTAATAAATATAATAGAATTTCAAATTTGTTATATGTGTTTTTAACTTGAAAACACATAAAATATGAATATATTAAAAACTTGAAATCAGTATATTACACAACAAGTCCATATTCATAGCCAACGTGTTATAATAAGCAGCAGCCCATACTCCTTCTTATCTCCTTAGTGCCCTCAGTTTTAAAATACATTTGATTGATGCATACTCATTTAAACCTGGCGGAATTTGGGCTAATGTTCTAATTTGCCACAATAGTTCCTGTTCTTCAAGGTGTAGTTGCCATGGGCCCCCCCTGATGTCAATTTTAACTTGTTGGATAACAGTAAATACAAAATGATGTGTGGGATGTTCATTGATGTGCCTAGCTAGTGCATTATTTAGATCTTTCTTACCTATGGCATAGAGATGTTCATACACTCTTTTCTTTAATGCAGCTCAGTCTTACCTATGTAAAATGATGAACATTCCACACAAAGGGCCATGTAAACTACATTTTTACTTTCACAATTGAACTTCCCATTAATTGTATACTCTCTACCATTAATGTAAATTTGTTTCCCTGGAAGTATATGTTTACATTGTGGGCACATACCACATTTGGTCATGCCACTTTTTGAGGTCGAGGATTTGTGACTAGATTTTTCCACTAGTTGTTTTAAATTAATCCCCCTCCTAAAAACAAATTTTTGTTTAGTACCAAGTGCTTTCACTAACATGTTGTCTTCTAATATGATATTCCAGTTTTTGTTAATAATATTTTTTATTATGTTATAATCAATACAGTATGTGAAAATGAAGTTAATCTGGGATATGGTTTCATTTAATAACTTGTCATTATTGTGCATGGTGCCCCCTCCTAAAAGTGGTTTAAAATGACCACTGTCTCTTTTAAGCACAACCTCGTTCCTAATTTGTTCAACAAGATACCTTGGATACCCTCTAGTGATAAATTTCGAACTCAAATTATCACATTCTTTTACGAAATCCTGATACTCAGATGTCATTCTTGCTGCCCTCACGAATTGTCCCTTCACAACACTTCTTTTTTGGTGGAATGGATGTCCACTTGAGAAGTGGAGAAGGGAATTTGAATGTGTCGGTTTTCTATAAATTACAGATTTAAATTTGTTATTGGCGCTGGTCTTAGTTAGTTTGACATCCAAAAAGTTGATTTCGTTTTCACCTATAGTGTAAGTGAATTGGAGAAAATTTGTCATGTTAGAAATACTTTCAATAAATTGGGGAATAAGTTCTAGTGGTCCTTTCCAAAGAAAGAACATGTCATCCTGGTATCTATTATACCAGGTGACATTTTCTTGATAAAACTTGTTTTGGAACAAATGATTGTGCTCCCAATATGCTAAGACACTGTTTGAGAAACTACAACCGCATGGAGACCCCATGGCTATCCCAGTTCTTTGTAAGAAGAATTGTCCCTTAAATGTTACAAAGTTGTTCAATAGGACTATCTCAAGTAATATTTCAACTAAGTTCATTTGTTCATTTGATGTTTTTTTGCTCAACATAAACTCTCTTGTCCATTCTATCCCTAGTTGTTGGGGGATGACGGTGTACAAATCCTTGATGTCCACTACTAAAAATATGTGATCAGGATTGAACACCAGTTTATCAATACTTTGTAAGAAGGCCCAAGAGTCTTTGCAGATTTGAGACTCACTTTTTAATAAAGGTTTAAGGATGCTGTCCACCAGTTTGGCACAAGCGTAGGTGATCGAACCCCTTCCATCAACTATAGGCCTGAAAGGGGGATTGATCAAGTTTTTGTGAATTTTTGGCGTGCCAAACATGGTGGGGATCTTAGGTGCCAGCATGTCCAAATACTGCAACATGTTAGAGTCTATAGTGCCTTCAATGAACAAGTCATCCAGTGTGCTCTTTATCTTTTTATATGCTAGGTTAACTTCATTAAGACTAGCATAAGAGTAACTATCAGATTCCAAATGTTCTAAGATTTTTTCATTATAAAAATATTCATCCATCAGAACCAATCCACCCCCCTTATCGGGTGCCATGACCCTTATGTTACATTCATTAAGAAGGGAAATGAAAGCAAGCTCTTCTTTAGAGATGTTAAGCTTAGGACTTTTGGGAATACTGTGGGAGGACAACATTGATCTTAAGTCAAGCTCACAAACCCTTTCAAAAATACTTAAAGTATTATGCAGTGGGGGATTAAATACACTGGAAACTCTGTGGGTATTTAGCAGAGAAGGGGTATTACCAAATCTAAATGCCAAATTCAATTTACGCACATATAATTTCAAATCAACAATCGTATTGACAATATTACTTTTTCTGTCTGGCACAAATGTGAGCCCCTTAGAGAAAAAGTCTATCAGATTTTGTTCAATTGTAATAACTGTATAGTTATAAATTTTAAAGTCCCCTCTTTGGCTAGTAAGGATAGTAGGCCCGTTATGTTGGCTGCCCTCTATCTCCTCCACTGGTTCCCCTTCTTCTTCCTCTGCGGTCTCCCCCTGTAATTGGTTGTGGGGTTGTTGTTGTTGTTGTTGCTGTTGTTCGTACCAGAAGTTGAGGCATCCCTCATCATGTGAAAACCCTGGTTGTTGTTATTACCAGAGTTTCCATTCTGATTATGGTTGTTAAAACTTCCATCGTTGTTATTAGTATGGATGCCTTGATTTCTGATACGTTCACTCCTCCTAATGGGTTCAGTTTCACCCTCATTGGGACCCTGTTGAATCTCCTGAGGTGGAGGGTTTGTGTTGACATTCGCCCCACTTCTCCCGATCTAGATTGTCCTGAAGGGGAGGGATACGCTTTGTGGTTGTTATAGTCCTTTATGTCTCTATCAATTTTACGTTGTTTATTTGTGACCAGTTTATTAATTGATGCTTCAACACTTGTCAAGATTCTAGTATAATCATATCTGTATTTAACAAATTCTGAATTATTTAGTAACCATGTTTCCAAGTCGGTTAACTCTTGCAACAACATATCAACTTCCACATTATAAAAATTGATGAGTGCATTCAAAAATTCCGTAGCCTGTTTATCAAACAGGACTAAAAGTTCTTGATGGAATACTGAGTTATTAATGAGTCCTGCAGGGTAACGCCATTGCCGTAAACCTTTAGGGACAATCTTTAAGCTTATGCATTGTGTAAGATATGATACTTCTAATTGCAATTTTTTGCAACGATACAGTTTACTATCAAACATGTTAAGCTTTTCCAAAAACACTGTTGAATTGGAACTCACCGGTACTTCTTCATTATTCCCCGAACGGTTGTTATTGTTTGTATGTAACGCTGTAAAAAATCCCTCTTGGCAAGGAAGTTAGTGACCGACGGTATCACGTTAGTATCATTAACCCCATGTTGCAATGCATTAGAATAATTCCTTACAGGATTCCCGGTACTCTCATGGATAATCAAAGGACTTGAGTTGTTAGGATTAGCGGCTGCTTGAACCTCGTTTGTGTGGTTATCAGTCACCCTTTGTGCTGGCGTGATAGAAACCACTGGCGTGCTGTTAGGTGTAACTGCTGAACAATTTCCGGATTCAACCAACGGAACCGTAGGTTGGTTCCTTGCCACACATTCATTCACTTGTTGGGTGAGTTTGTCAACCTTAGTTAGAAGTAGGTTGATCAACATAGTTAAGTCCATCGGAGACCTATTATCCGTAGAAGACTCACCAGGGTTATCATCTTCTTGATGAGTAGCGTGTACAAGACGCTGGCCGTTGGAGTTGTTGGCGTTATTAGAAATGTTTTCCTTATCCTGGGAAAACAATGGCTGAGACCCGGTCCCATCATGTCCATGCATCTGTCCGTTGCTGGGATTACCACACGACATCAATAACTTTGATAAACAATACTGCAAACACGAAAACTGGCAAAAAGCAAAGAAGTAACTCCCACGGCAGAATACACAAACACGGACCTTTATTGTAGTAAGTGCTTTCGGTCAAGGTATTACCTCAACCTTCATCAGACATAGACAAATGTAACAGCCACAAAAATTTCACTTAAATACATTATACTTAATTAATAAATTACTCTCTTAATTGATAAATTAAATGCCTTAAAATTTAAAGCAACATAAAACTAATGTTGTTCAATATAACTATACCTTAAATAAATAAAGTAAAAATAAAAATAAACATAAAAATACAATTGAAGTCAATTGCTCATATTTTGTGTGTTATATATATTTTATCAATTTTCACCAACAACTCTAATTGTTATTATTAATTATTAAAATCTCCTCTACGAATAATTGTAAATAAAATGTAAATAAAAATGTTAAATAAACCAATATTGTTTATAAAATGTATATATGTATATTTATGTATGTACATCTACATGTATTTGAGTATGCAAAAACATTTACGTATACCCATACAACCATATTTGTGTATGCATTACTATAAAACAATTTGTATATATATACTAATAAATATAATAGAATTTCAAATTTGTTATATGTGTTTTTAACTTGAAAACACATAAAATATGAATATATTAAAAACTTGAAATCAGTATATTACACAACAAGTCCATATTCATAGCCAACGTGTTATAATAAGCAGCAGCCCATACTCCTTCTTATCTCCTTAGTGCCCTCAGTTTTAAAATACATTTGATTGATGCATACTCATTTAAACCTGGCGGAATTTGGGCTAATGTTCTAATTTGCCACAATAGTTCCTGTTCTTCAAGGTGTAGTTGCCATGGGCCCCCCCTGATGTCAATTTTAACTTGTTGGATAACAGTAAATACAAAATGATGTGTGGGATGTTCATTGATGTGCCTAGCTAGTGCATTATTTAGATCTTTCTTACCTATGGCATAGAGATGTTCATACACTCTTTTCTTTAATGCACGCTCAGTCTTACCTATGTAAAATGATGAACATTCCACACAAAGGGCCATGTAAACTACATTTTTACTTTCACAATTGAACTTCCCATTAATTGTATACTCTCTACCATTAATGTAAATTTGTTTCCCTGGAAGTATATGTTTACATTGTGGGCACATACCACATTTGGTCATGCCACTTTTTGAGGTCGAGGATTTGTGACTAGATTTTTCCACTAGTTGTTTTAAATTAATCCCCCTCCTAAAAACAAATTTTGGTTTAGTACCAAGTGCTTTCACTAACATGTTGTCTTCTAATATGATATTCCAGTTTTTGTTAATAATATTTTTTATTATGTTATAATCAATACAGTATGTGAAAATGAAGTTAATCTGGGATATGGTTTCATTTAATAACTTGTCATTATTGTGCATGGTGCCCCCTCCTAAAAGTGGTTTAAAATGACCACTGTCTCTTTTAAGCACAACCTCGTTCCTAATTTGTTCAACAAGATACCTTGGATACCCTCTAGTGATAAATTTCGAACTCAAATTATCACATTCTTTTCGAAATCCTGATACTCAGATGTCATTCTTGCTGCCCTCACGAATTGTCCCTTCACAACACTTCTTTTTGGTGGAATGGATGTCCACTTGAGAAGTGGAGAAGGGAATTTGAATGTCCGTTTTCTATAAATTACAGATTTAAATTTGTTATTGGCGCTGGTCTTAGTTAGTTTGACATCCAAAAAGTTGATTTCGTTTTCACCTATAGTGTAAGTGAATTGGAGAAAATTTGTCATGTTAGAAATACTTTCAATAAATTGGGGAATAAGTTCTAGTGGTCCTTTCCAAAGAAAGAACATGTCATCCTGGTATCTATTATACCAGGTGACATTTTCTTGATAAAACTTGTTTTGGAACAAATGATTGTGCTCCCAATATGCTAAGACACTGTTTGAGAAACTACAACCGCATGGAGACCCCATGGCTATCCCAGTTCTTTGTAAGAAGAATTGTCCCTTAAATGTTACAAAGTTGTTCAATAGGACTATCTCAAGTAATATTTCAACTAAGTTCATTTGTTCATTTGATGTTTTTTTGCTCAACATAAACTCTCTTGTCCATTCTATCCCTAGTTGTTGGGGGATGACGGTGTACAAATCCTTGATGTCCACTACTAAAAATATGTGATCAGGATTGAACACCAGTTTATCAATACTTTGTAAGAAGGCCCAAGAGTCTTTGCAGATTTGAGACTCACTTTTTAATAAAGGTTTAAGGATGCTGTCCACCAGTTTGGCACAAGCGTAGGTGATCGAACCCCTTCCATCAACTATAGGCCTGAAAGGGGGATTGATCAAGTTTTTGTGAATTTTTGGCGTGCCAAACATGGTGGGGATCTTAGGTGCCAGCATGTCTAAATACTGCAACATGTTAGAGTCTATAGTGCCTTCAATGAACAAGTCATCCAGTGTGCTCTTTATCTTTTTATATGCTAGGTTAACTTCATTAAGACTAGCATAAGGGTAACTATCAGATTCCAAATGTTCTAAGATCCGTTGGTTGAATCCGGAAATTGTTCAGCAGTTACACCTAACAGCACGCCAGTGGTTTCTATCACGCCAGCACAAAGGGTGACTGATAACCACACAAACGAGGTTCAAGCAGCCGCTAATCCTAACAACTCAAGTCCTTTGATTATCCATGAGAGTACCGGGAATCCTGTAAGGAATTATTCTAATGCATTGCAACATGGGGTTAATGATACTAACGTGATACCGTCGGTCACTAACTTCCTTGCCAAGAGGGATTTTTTACAGCGTTACATACAAACAATAACAACCGTTCGGGGAATAATGAAGAAGTACCGGTGAGTTCCAATTCAACAGTGTTTTTGGAAAAGCTTAACATGTTTGATAGTAAACTGTATCGTTGCAAAAAATTGCAATTAGAAGTATCATATCTTACACAATGCATAAGCTTAAAGATTGTCCCTAAAGGTTTATGGCAATGGCGTTACCCTGCAGGACTCATTAATAACTCAGTATTCCATCAAGAACTTTTAGTCCTGTTTGATAAACAGGCTACGGAATTTTTGAATGCACTCATCAATTTTTATAATGTGGAAGTTGATATGTTGTTGCAAGAGTTAACCGACTTGGAAACATGGTTACTAAATAATTCAGAATTTGTTAAATACAGATATGATTATACTAGAATCTTGACAAGTGTTGAAGCATCAATTAATAAACTGGTCACAAATAAACAACGTAAAATTGATAGAGACATAAAGGACTATAACAACCACAAAGCGTATCCCCCTCCCCCTTCAGGACAATCTAGATCGGGAGAAGTGGGGGCGAATGTCAACACAAACCCTCCACCTCAGGAGATTCAACAGGGTCCCAATGAGGGTGAAACTGAACCCATTAGGAGGAGTGAACGTATCAGAAATCAAGGCATCCATACTAATAACAACGATGGAAGTTTTAACAACCATAATCAGAATGGAAACTCTGGTAATAACAACAACCAGGGTTTTCACATGATGAGGGATGCCTCAACTTCTGGTACGAACAACAGCAACAACAACAACAACAACCCCACAACCAATTACAGGGGGAGACCGCAGAGGAAGAAGAAGGGGAACCAGTGGAGGAGATAGAGGGCAGCCAACATAACGGGCCTACTATCCTTACTAGCCAAAGAGGGGACTTTAAAATTTATAACTATACAGTTATTACAATTGAACAAAATCTGATAGACTTTTTCTCTAAGGGGCTCACATTTGTGCCAGACAGAAAAAGTAATATTGTCAATACGATTGTTGATTTGAAATTATATGTGCGTAAATTGAATTTGGCATTTAGATTTGGTAATACCCTTCTCTGCTAAATACCCACAGAGTTTCCAGTGTATTTAATCCCCACTGCATAATACTTTAAGTATTTTTGAAAGGGTTTGTGAGCTTGACTTAAGATCAATGTTGTCCTCCCACAGTATTCCCAAAAGTCCTAAGCTTAACATCTCTAAAGAAGAGCTTGCTTTCATTTCCCTTCTTAATGAATGTAACATAAGGGTCATGGCACCCGATAAGGGGGGTGGATTGGTTCTGATGGATGAATATTTTTATAATGAAAAAATCTTAGAACATTTGGAATCTGATAGTTACTCTTATGCTAGTCTTAATGAAGTTAACCTAGCATATATAAGCATAGAGGGCACACTGGATGACTTGTTCATTGAAGGCACTATAGACTCTAACATGTTGCAGTATTTGGACATGCTGGCACCTAAGATCCCCACCATGTTTGGCACGCCAAAAATTCACAAAAACTTGATCAATCCCCCTTTCAGGCCTATAGTTGATGGAAGGGGTTCGATCACCTACGCTTGTGCCAAACTGGTGGACAGCATCCTTAAACCTTTATTAAAAAGTGAGTCTCAAATCTGCAAAGACTCTTGGGCCTTCTTACAAAGTATTGATAAACTGGTGTTCAATCCTGATCACATATTTTTAGTAGTGGACATCAAGGATTTGTACACCGTCATCCCCCAACAACTAGGGATAGAATGGACAAGAGAGTTTATGTTGAGCAAAAAAACATCAAATGAACAAATGAACTTAGTTGAAATATTACTTGAGATAGTCCTATTGAACAACTTTGTAACATTTAAGGGACAATTCTTCTTACAAAGAACTGGGATAGCCATGGGGTCTCCATGCGGTTGTAGTTTCTCAAACAGTGTCTTAGCATATTGGGAGCACAATCATTTGTTCCAAAACAAGTTTTATCAAGAAAATGTCACCTGGTATAATAGATACCAGGATGACATGTTCTTTCTTTGGAAAGGACCACTAGAACTTATTCCCCAATTTATTGAAAGTATTTCTAACATGACAAATTTTCTCCAATTCACTTACACTATAGGTGAAAACGAAATCAACTTTTTGGATGTCAAACTAACTAAGACCAGCGCCAATAACAAATTTAAATCTGTAATTTATAGAAAACCGACACATTCAAATTCCCTTCTCCACTTCTCAAGTGGACATCCATTCCACCAAAAAGAAGTGTTGTGAAGGGACAATTCGTGAGGGCAGCAAGAATGACATCTGAGTATCAGGATTTCGTAAAAGAATGTGATAATTTGAGTTCGAAATTTATCACTAGAGGGTATCCAAGGTATCTTGTTGAACAAATTAGGAACGAGGTTGTGCTTAAAAGAGACAGTGGTCATTTTAAACCACTTTTAGGAGGGGGCACCATGCACAATAATGACAAGTTATTAAATGAAACCATATCCCAGATTAACTTCATTTTCACATACTGTATTGATTATAACATAATAAAAAATATTATTAACAAAAACTGGAATATCATATTAGAAGACAACATGTTAGTGAAAGCACTTGGTACTAAACCAAAATTTGTTTTTAGGAGGGGGATTAATTTAAAACAACTAGTGGAAAAATCTAGTCACAAATCCTCGACCTCAAAAAGTGGCATGACCAAATGTGGTATGTGCCCACAATGTAAACATATACTTCCAGGGAAACAAATTTACATTAATGGTAGAGAGTATACAATTAATGGGAAGTTCAATTGTGAAAGTAAAAATGTAGTTTACATGGCCCTTTGTGTGGAATGTTCATCATTTTACATAGGTAAGACTGAGCGTGCATTAAAGAAAAGAGTGTATGAACATCTCTATGCCATAGGTAAGAAAGATCTAAATAATGCACTAGCTAGGCACATCAATGAACATCCCACACATCATTTTGTATTTACTGTTATCCAACAAGTTAAAATTGACATCAGGGGGGGCCCATGGCAACTACACCTTGAAGAACAGGAACTATTGTGGCAAATTAGAACATTAGCCCAAATTCCGCCAGGTTTAAATGAGTATGCATCAATCAAATGTATTTTAAAACTGAGGGCACTAAGGAGATAAGAAGGAGTATGGGCTGCTGCTTATTATAACACGTTGGCTATGAATATGGACTTGTTGTGTAATATACTGATTTCAAGTTTTAATATATTCATATTTTATGTGTTTTCAAGTTAAAAACACATATAACAAATTTGAAATTCTATTATATTTATTAGTATATATATATAAATTGTTTTATAGTAATGCATACACAAATATGGTTGTACGGGTATAGGTAAATGTTTTTGCATACTCAAATACATGTAGATGTACATATATAAATATACATATATATATTTTTAAACAATATTGGTTTATTTAACATTTTTATTTACATTTTATTTACAATTATTCGTAGAGGAGATTTTAATAATTAATAATAACAATTAGAGTTGTTGGTGAAAATTGATAAAATATATATAACACACAAAATATGAGCAATTGACTTCAATTGTATTTTTATGTTTATTTTTATTTTTACTTTATTTATTTAAGGTATAGTTATATTGAACAACATTAGTTTTATGTTGCTTTAAATTTTAAGGCATTTAATTTATCAATTAAGAGAGTAATTTATTAATTAAGTATAATGTATTTAAGTGAAATTTTTGTGGCTGTTACATTTGTCTATGTCTGATGAAGGTTGAGGTAATACCTTGACCGAAAGCGCTTACTACAATAAAGGTCCGTGTTTGTGTATTCTGCCGTGGGAGTTACTTCTTTGCTTTTTGCCAGTTTTCGTGTTTGCAGTATTGTTTATCAAAGTTATTGATGTGGAATCCTTGTACACAGTGCTCCCTCACAATTACTGTATAACAGCAGCTATGGAGTCTTTTAAGAAACATAATCAAGGTACACAGGCACAGCTGCAAAAGTTAAGCAAGCTCATTAATCTTGTACTGGACTTCAATTTCTTTACTTTCAATGGCAAGCACTACAAACAAAAAACTGGTATAGCAATGGAGGCTACCATGGCTCCCAGCATAGCTAACATAGCCCTGGGCAAATGGGAGGAGGACTTTTATTGAACAACACAGACTACATGCAGCATATCACATGCTGTTTACATTTTATTGATGACATCTTTATTGTGTGGAAGGTGACACTTTGCAGCTTGGAGATTTTTATCACTTACCTCAATCAAACAACCCCCTTCCTGAAGTTTACCTCTTCCCATAGCTGTACTTCAACCACTTTCTTAGATATGCAGATTTCCAAGAACACCAACAATAACAGAATCACCACTGATCTATTCAGAAAACCAACAAAGGTTAACTTTTTACTCCACAGTAAAAGTCTACATCCTACAAAAAACAAGTATAATGTAGTGAAGTCCCAGGGCTATAGATTAGCCAGAATTACCACAGAGATGGAACCATTTTTGAGAAACCTGAACAACTTAGAGAATGATTTTCTAGTGAGAGGTTATGAAAGTCAGATGTTAAAAACATCCTGGAACCCATTATAGAACTGAAATGGACTGAAGCACCTTCACTCAACCTCCCCAATAGGAGAATGTTAAGAAATTCCACAGAGAATAACAAATGCAAAAATAGCTGCATCCTGACATACACTTTGGGTTATCACATTAACAAAACTTTTATTGAAGAAAACTGGGACATTGTCACATTAAACCCTTTTCTGATTAACATTTTAGGTGAAGCCCCATCCTTTGTTTATAGGAAGGCCAGGAACATTAGAAGTTTTGTTGAATTTAAACATAGACCACATGAGAGAAACACTAAAACATGTGAAACTAATTGTACATTTTGTATATTTATACAGTAAGGTGATAGTTTTTATTGCCCTTATTTAAAGAAAATCATTAAGACCAGTGCAGGGGGGGTGATTGTAACACTACAAAAGTAATTTACAGGGACACAGTGCAATGAATGTGGTGCATTCTATGTGGGCAAGACTGTAAATAAACTCAAGCATAGGATTTCATGTCATCTGTCAGAAATCCACTCTGGATGTAAAAATAATGCACTAGCCAAACACCTTTCTCTTCATAAAAGACACACATGTTTTAAGTTCCAGATCCTGGATCGCATAGATATGGGTGATCTTGAAGGAGACATCCCGAATATTCTGGAGAAACATGAACTCATGTGGCAATTAAAGCTGAACTCTTTTAGAAAGCCTGGACTAAACTACTACTGTTCAATTAAAAGTGTATGGGAACTTAGAAAATAGCCACATTGTTTACATGACTAATTTTATTTTACTTTATTTTACCAGTTGGTTTTAAATACCATTTTAAATCAGTTGTAATTTAAGTGTATATTTTGTTTCCATCATCATACATTTTTTTTATTATTTTTTTCTTTTTCTGGTTCTTTTTTTCCATTTTATTCAAAATGATGTGTAATAACAATACTAACTAATTATACAATAATATTTTTATAGATAGTTTTTAGGGTTCTTGTACACAGACCTGAAGAAGTCTAGAAGGACGAAAGCGATCTTTGTTAACAATAGGTTATGAAAATAGAATATGATTTTTACAATTGATTTTTTACATGCAAAGTATATATGTATATATATATATATATATATATATATGGGTCTACTTCTAAACACCGACACGCTGATTCCCCGACACAAAACTCACCGAAGCCAAATAACCGAAAACACACAAACCCGACACAAACCCGACAACGCAGAACACCGAACACCAAATCACCGACACACGGAACGTAAACAACACGCGACACTACATACCATACACACTAGCCCTGACCCAAACCCTAACCCTAAGGTCCGACACTATCGCACACTTCACCTACCTGCACCCTAACCCTAACTCACTTACACACCCCTAGCCCAAGCTCCGACACTAACGTACACATCACCTACCTGCACCCTAACCCTAACTCACTTACACACCCCTAGCCCAAGCTCCCACACTAACGTACACATCACCTACCTGCACCCTAACCCTAACTCACTTACACACCCCTAGCCCAAGCTCCGACACTAATGTACACATCACCTACCTGCACCCTAACCCTAACTCACTTACCTGACCACTCCTACCTCCGTCACTGTCGCACACTTACCGGGTCGCGATCGCAGATTACCCTTGTCGGTCTTTCCACTGTCGGCGAATCACCCTGTCGGTATACGTACCTGTCGGTCATCTGTCGTCAGTGATTTCTGCATCGGGGAATCGGCGTTTCAGTCTTTTGAATGGGACCCATATATATATATATATATATATATATATATATATATATATATATATATATATGTATTTTTGATTGCCAAATGGACTAAGGTTGATATATTTCCAGCCATGTAATATATTGTCTTGGATAAAGTCACAAACTTAATAATCTACTTAATAATCTGGTTAAATAAGAAGTACCACATCATTTTAAATTTTATTTAAAGGACGTAAGGGTTATATTATTATGACAGCTACTAAGTAGGGCAGGACCAGTTTGAATGTCATACTGATGGGGGAAGGGATGTGAATTTAACATGTGTACCAATAACACTTTGTTTTATAGCACAACAAAGCACTCCCTTGCCTGATAAAAAGTATATATATATATATATATATATATATATATATATATATATATTTAAAAAGCTTGTGAGGAAACTATTACTCTATTTTTGTTTTACTTGGATCGCTTGTCTGTGTACTTAGTAAATGATTTTTGACTGGAAACAGACTGCCTGCCTTGCTTGGATTATTTGTTTTATTTTTATTTATTTTATTTGCAGTTTGTTTGTCAGGATAGTCCATTGGGCCATGAAGAGCCCATTTTCAATGGAGTCATGGGGAGAAAAGCTCCAGAATAATGCAGAAAATCAAAGTAAGTACAGAGAGTAAAAATACATAATAGTAATACACAGAATGCAAAATACATACATAATAGTAGTACAGAGGATACAACTGATACAGTACAAGATAAAAATTGTTAGAAGCAAAAAAAAAAAACTACATTTTTTTATTATTCTTTGCTAGAGCTGTAGCTTATAGACAAACTAGGAGTTTATTTACAGTGGAGAGAGAGTGAGGTAGGGGAAACTATGTAAGATGGGAACAAGAACATTCCCACTGTGAAGAAAGATATGAGTGCAGTAAGGATTTGAAGGCAGAGAGACTATTAATGGTTCGGATGAGAGGGGAAGACCAAAATGTAGTCCTCTCCATGAGTAAAGAAGATGGATGCAATGAGGAAGAAATTTTAGCCCTCTTTTTCCTGCAGTTGCAGTGGGATAATATAACTTCCTTATCTATCTATCTATCTATCTATCTATCTATCTATCTATCCATCTATCTATCATCTATCATCTATCTATCTACCTATCTATCTATCTATCTATCTATCTATCTATCTATCTATCATCTATCATCTATCTACCTATCTACCTATCTATCTATCTATCTATCTATCTATCTATCTATCTATCTATATGTCTATCTATCTATCTATCTATCTATCTATCTATCTATCTATCTGTCTATCTATCATCTATCTATCTATCTATCTATCTATCTATCTATCTATCATCTATCTATCTATCCATCTATCTATCATCTATCTATCTATCTATCTATCTATCTATCTATCTATCTATCTATCTATCTATCTATCTATCTATCTATCTATCTATCTATCTATCTATCTATCTATCTATCTATCTATCTATCTATCTATCTATCTATCTATCTATCTATCTATCTATCTAACTATCTATCTGTCTGTCTATCTATCTATCTATCTATCTATCTATCTATCTATCTATATTTTTATATTTGTTGATGGGATTCAAGCACTGATACACACGGACCTTTTTTCAGACTCAGCCCAAAGGTAATGTCTGTGGCTGAGTAAGTAGCTTGTTCATAGTCACACAAAAATCAAATGGAGGCTGAGGGACTCACACCCTAAACTACTGTGTGAAGTTCATTAACTGCTTAATAGCCTGAATCACCTGCATTAGCTGCCAGACTACATTGTGTGAAGACTAAGGCAAGTTTCATTTTTGTTAGCATTAGAAGTTTTGCACAGAAAATATATTAGATCTTCCTGATGTTCTCTGCTTATGTCCAAAATCACACATTTTCTTGAGATTGTCTTCATTTCTAGCCAGAGCCATCCTAGTTATTACAAAGGACTTCCATTTTCAGGCCGCTGCAGTGTTTTTTTTTTTTTTTACAAATATGCCATATGGAACCAAGAAGTCCATGAAAATATTGATATTTTAAGAGTTTGATGACTCTTAGTGAAGTTTCTGACTCTCTTGAGTTTTGAAGGAAACATTTATCTTGAAGCAAATTTCAGATACTTAATAAAAATTCTAGAGCATATAAAGTCCATTGATAGGATAATGCTTGGTCCCGGTCTTATGAATAAAGGTCAGAAAGTGGTTCACATCCTTGTTTGTCACCTGATGTTGTACAATATGTATGTACAGAAGGCCTCTTTACTCAACTAATGGATAAAATTTAGGAATGGCCACTGAATGTCGATAGGATAATGTATTACCTAGGCTCTCAGGTGTACAGATTGCAGTCCATAATGGAATGGTTATCACTAATAACATTTATTCTAGTAGAATTTTATTAAGGATGAACATTTCAACAGTTATCAACATAAAGTGCTGTTTTTTTTTCTTATCAAGCAATAATGAAAGTTCCCCTTTAAAATTAAATGCAGGCTAGAAGGGTTCTTCTTTAATATGATGAACTAGTTTGAAGTGAAAAGTCCTGGTCTACATAGAAGAGAAGAAGGCCGTCAAAAGAGGTAAAAATGTGGGCTTTACAAGATGGCTACATGATTAACACCTTAACTTCACTTCTCCTAGTGTGAAAAAACAATAACCTGAAAGACGTGTGCCAGGAACTTTATCACTTTTAGTAAATTCATTTACTGGCTAGTGCTGCCTGGATACCAGCAAAGAAGAAAATCAACTGGAAAAAGTGATGAGAAAACACTGACTGGGAGTAATCCTGCAGCTGTTCAGCAAAAAGTAGTTCAAGCTTTATCTCTGGTACAATAGATGGCTTTCAGTAATATAGAGGAAAAAAGTCAAACATGCTCATAGCTGATTAAAATAAATGAAACACTGAATGAGTTTATCAACCCAAATAACAAATGGTTGGAAAATGGAAAAAAAATCTTTAAACAGATATTCAGATGAGCTGATAAAACTGCAAAAATCAGAGGTCAAAAGGAGGAAAAGGCTGGCTGAGTACAGGATTGTTCAAAAAAAGATGTTTCAAAAACAGTAGAATTAGAGGACAGAGCATATAGGGAAAACCTGAGATTTTTCTGCTGTAATAGAGAAACTAGACAGAACAGACTGTATTAATTTTATGAAGGCACAAATAAGCAAATGGACTGTTATTCCACAAAAGGAACTGTTAATTGAAAGGGCACATCATGTGTATGCTCCAAATCTAACCATGAGAAAGCAGCCAAGATCAGTATTAGTAATTCGGTCCAAATATCTTCTTTGACTCTTCCCATTCTGTTATCTTTCTCTCTCTAGTTATTTGCTCCCAATACCTTGGTTCCTATGCCAGTTTCCTCCAATAAGTTCTAGGCCCTTATTTTCTATTTTCTGTAGCCCTACTTGCAGTCATCCCTAGCAGCAAAATCTCTTTTCTCCATTCTTGTGTTAGCTTAGTTCTTAAAATATTTTTGTTGCTTTATGAATATAATATTAATTATGACTGCTGTTCCAAAATCGCACTCTCCTTATTTCTTGAATTTCTCCCCCGTTTCATCATCATCCCTTTCTACTGACAGTTATACCTCTCTGCTTGTGTTATGTATATGAGACTTAACTGTGTACCTCTAAAATAGCCCTTTAAATCAGGTAATCCTAAACCACTTTGTTTTGTTGGAAGGATCAACTTATTCCACTTGACCCTTGCTCATTTCTCCTCCCAGATAAAATTCTTTCAACTCTTTATTAATTATTGTCCACAACTTCTCCTCTAATTGGTAACAATATGCCTCACCTGCATATAAAACTAAAGGGACTAAAAACATGTTTACTCCTTGTATCTTATTATCTATATCCATAAACAAAAGATTCCAGTTTCTCAGTTTTTGTATTATCTTTTGTTAGGTCTCTTCCTACATATCCTTAGCCAGCATGACAGAATCCCTTTCAATCCATATTCCTAAATATTTCATTTTATTGTGTCTCCATACATATAAGTATTACTGGACCAATTCATGTGTGCCACATAGTTTACAGCTATAACCTTTTTATCTTGTATTATCTTCATTAATTGTATATCCCCAAAAGATTTGAAACCTTCTCAAGATGTTCCACAACACTGAGGATGTCCTTTTCTGGTTTTATCAGGTACAAAATGATATTGTATGCAAATAAAGACAACTTTTTTTAGATTACCATACCAATTATATCCTTGAATTTCTGAGTCCCCTATTTTATTTTCCAATGGTTCTAAACATAAAGGATATAACAAACAGGAAAAAGGATACCCCTGCCTGGTTCCTCTGGTCAGATACAACTTGTCAGAAAGGAACCTTCCCATGTTCAGTCCCCTCATATATCCTCCTAGCTAACTTTATTATTGTATCAGGGAATGTAAATACTTCTATTGCCCTGCTCATAAAGTCACAGCTTAATCCGTAAAATGCTTTCATTGCATCAAGACCCACAAATAACTGCTGTATTTTCTTACATTCTGCTTCCCTCTGGATCATCATTGTTCTATTAATGTAGTCAAATGTTTGCCTCCCCTCCACATAACCACACTGATCCATGTCTATAAATGTTGGCAGCACCTTTGCCATTCCTTTAGTTATGATAGACATAAACACTTTATAATCATGGTTAATATTGAAATGGGCCTATATGAAGCTGGATATGATGTTTCTTTACTGTTTTTAGGTATGACAGAAACCACAGCTTTCTTCCAGTATGCTGGTGCTTCCCCTAGTTTTAAATTACTGTTAACCAGAACCTTGCAGATCTTTATCTGTTTTTCCCTCCTCACTTCCAAACTTCCACAGGAATACCATCAATTCCAGGAGGCTTTCCTGCAAATTGATTGTATGCCACCATTTTAGTCTCTTCCCCTCATATCTTAACTGTTCGTTGTTGAGTCTCTTCTATCTCTAACCTTAGCATGCTTAAGACTTCCATAAATATTTCCATTGGTGCTCTTTCTTGATTTCTACATTTCTCTGCTTTATAAAAATGTTCCCAATACTTCCAAAATAGCTGTAATACATCTACAAGATCGCTGGTTATTTTTCTTGTTATAGACTTTCTAAGCTTGACAACAACCCTTTCTACTTTCTGTTGCCAAGACATTGTGCTATATGCTTTTGTGTTATGGAGTTATTATCAAAAATTAGTTGCTTAATAGCAGTCTTTATAAACTCTAGCATATTATCGAGGTATTCCTGTGTCTTCTCTTTAGCACTCTGCAATTGCTCCTCTTCTTGTAATGTGGGATTCCCCATACTCTGCAATACTTTAATCTTTGAAAGCCCCTCTGAATAATTCCTTGTACTTCTTAACTCATTACATCTGAGTGACGCCTCCCGGTGCATCTGCAGTTAACTCCTACTGATGCCTCTAGGCATCAAATATTGCTTGTTCATATTTGCATCAATAATTCCAAAACCATGTTATGTACAATATTTTAAAAGATTACATCTTAAATATTACACAATAGCAAACTCAACTGCATTAATATTTGACTTCTGGCTAGTGCAGGTAAACAGATATTAATTGTTGTTTTTATGATATTAATTTATATGGATATAATTTTCACATTTTTCTAAATATCTCAACAACCAAGTAACACAGAAAAAACTCCTTAGCCCTGTACTATTGGTTAGATGAATAAAATGCTGCTGACAGTATGTGTGTAACTTAAGTGGATGCTGAGATATTGTACGTTGTTTACAAAATATTACAAATGTAATAGTTACTGTGTTTACTGTGACTTATGAAATTAGGTTTAAGGCCTAGAATCTAAAGAATGCGAATACTATAAAAATAGTTTGTGCTGAAGAGTTTGCCATTTATACTTTTTTCATAATCCCTATGGTTCCAGAGATATGCACATTTGTTTGAAATGTGAGGACATAATGTGATTCTGCCAAAAGGCTGAGGCTTCACCCCTTGAAAGTTATAGTGCAAACTTCCTGATCTCCATTGGAGTAAATGAGTTAACCATATCACTTTTTTTCTTTTATTTCTACCCTGGTTTTAAACTCCTCTTTCATTTGATCTTCCTCACTTGCTATAACATCTGAAAAAATGTATATCTTCCCTTATAACTCTCAAATAATTTCCACTATCCATTCCTTAAATTCCTCTCCTTTTAACAGGCAGTTTGGGAAGCATCAGTATTATATCTTTACTTTATTACCCTGCATTTTTATCTTAGTTGCTATTGGTACATGATCTGAAATAGTTATTGGATGTCTATCAAAGTTTTCAATTACATGCACATGTTCCTGTGAAATATAATTTCTGTCTAGTCTAGCCCACTTATTGTACCTTGGGAATAATAAGCAGATTCTCTCCGAGTTCCTACAACTGGATTCATATCTTCATTAACAAATATTTTCTTTAATTTCTTCAGAAATCTACCCTCTTTTGTAGGTCCCTCAGATATATCCCAACTGTTGCAAATCAAATTCCTTTCCCTCCATCCATCCATCCATCCATCCATCCATCCATCCATCCATCCACAATCCTTTTTTCCCATTTTTATACATGGGGTTGTGGTGTTACCTATAAGTAATATTCCTTGTAGAAATCTATTTCTCCCCAAATTTTCTTAGGGCCCCATAATAATAGATTTAGGTGGAATATAAATGCATGCCAGCATAATCCTCCTCCCTTGCCAGTAGCTCCATAATACCACAGATCTACCATTGTTATCTTTTTCCTCTTCTATCACTATTGGAGCGCCTCTAGCAATTAGTGTAAGTATGCCATGTTTCTATTTCCCTGTTAATATGTTGAATATCCCTCCTGAAATCTTTTCTTTATCAAATTTACATGCTCACTTCTTTCCAAATCTGTCTCCTTTAGCATTACTATTTTTACTCTGTATTTCTTAATATAAGTCAATACTCTTTCCTTTTTGTCTATACATGTGAGGCAATTAACATTCCAAAATAATATGGATAGTGTATCCATTATGATAAGAAGTTATTATTCCTACCTATTAGGTATGACAGCTTTTTTAAATGTCTGTTTTCAGCTTTTCTGTTACATGCATCCACTAATGTTTGGCAGGTTGATCTTTCGTAAAGTTATCATCTCCATTTGAACCTATGTCATGTTTTACAAGACTTTTTGTTTAGTGAAACCCTTAAAAAACACCCCCCAGAAATCCCCATGACCTATTAACTCAAAACAAACACACAAAACTACAAATAATGTAGTTTAACCCTCCTGATAGGGACAATTCCCAAATCAACAGCTGTACAAACAGGCATTACCTAAACAAAAAATAAGGTTATCTATGCTATGATATATGTTACAACCTATGTTTCTACATGTACTAATTGTCTGTTCTTGTCTTATCTTTATTTGCCCTCCCAGATGTGAAAAACAGCTTGCATGTTTTTATTCCCCTCCCAGATGTGAAAAACAGCTTGCATGTTTTCAGAAAACATTAACTTTTAGCCTTAAAAAGTGGCCTGGCTCTAGATTTAAGAAAACTTAGAACAATGTTAAAATGAATTTATTAAAAAGGAAAGGGATAGTATTATGGTCTGATAGTTTTGAAAAAGCAAAAGCTAAGTCTCCAGAATATTTAATGAAAGATTGCAAGTTGGATGAATCTGTTAACAAGTTAATATTATCCACCAGTAAGCAACTAAATTTGTAAATAATATGAGTGAAGAGGAACAGAACACTATTCCCCATTATATGAAAGCTATCATCATGGATAACTTGACCTACAATGGATGCTTGTCTAAGGTATATAAGTTAATTATAAGTAATAATTTTTGGATACTCATGGATTAAGTGACTCAAATGATGGTATGAATGAATAACACTTTGTTACTTAAATCAGTTAGTCAAACTTCTTCAAGATTATATTGGGAGGTTTTTCTGTGTAAATATATATAAAGAACATTTGTTACTTCCTATAAAATATCAAAATTTAGTAAAATGACCTTGTCAGTCTGTTGGAGTTGTAAAGATGTAAAAGCTGATTAGACACACATTTTTATGGACTGTGAAAAATTAAATGCATATTGGGAAGAGATAAATAAGTTTTTAAGGGGTTATGGTCTGATGATTGTATAATACGAAAGACTATTCCACTTCCTTTATCTGAAAAAGCAAACAACAAAAACTGTTCAGGGATCTCCTGGCAGTAGCTAGAACAGTTATTACAAAAAATGGAACTCAAATTCAGTTCCTATATTCAAAGATTTTTTTTTAAATTGAACTGCAATACTATGTAAAACTGAAAAAGAAGAGATCAGAACAAGATGTTTAAATCATACTAAATCTTTTAGTGGTTGGGATAGCCTTGAAATGTTGCGACTGAAGCACCAAGACTCTTAATGTGTTAATTGTAAAAGATTACTTGATTTAATGTATTTCTATCATTGTATAACAGTATGTAATGCTGAATCATTGTATAACAGTATGTAATGCTGAATTTCTTACATTCTGTGTAAATGTTGTAAATATATTAAATAAATTAAAAAAACTTTAAAAAAGGTGCACTAGCTTTTATTGCCTACCCCTGTAGTCAGCTTGTCTCCCTGGAAACAAAATGTACAGCTGCCTTCAGCTGCACAGTATTCAACTCACTTTTGAGCATGTATTTGCTAAAGAAAATTTTTTCATTACATTTGGTGTTCTCTTATTTACTTGCTTACATCAAAAATATCTAATTATAAATGAAGGGCCTTATTACAGACATTTACCTATGCAAAAGTAAGAGAAAACATATCCGCTCTACACATATTATAATCTGTGTACTTTTGCACCCCATAACCCACTTTTACACCAAAGATTACAGCCTATTAACTTAAACACACCATTGTATAGCCTTCCTTCTCTTTTTACATTGCTTACTAATAAAAAAGAGGAAAAAAGGTACTTTTTACTTTGCTATCTTTATCACATACACAATGAGCTGAAAAAAATATTTACTATATAACTTGCAATTTATATCACATGATGTTTTATACAAATACTGTTAAGAGCAAAAATTCTTTGATTTACTGTTATTTTTTTTCTCTTTCCTTTTAGTGTCCTTCCAAACATTAATGCCATGAATTGGTGCTTAAGCTTTTCAGTCTTCCACAAGTTTAACAAAGTCAACAAAAGTCCAGTCTTTCCATTTTTTTAAAGCCATATTTCATAAATGTGATTGATGGTTTATAATCTCTCATTGATTCACTAATTTTAGTGTTGCTGGTCTTCTTCATGTTGATCTCTGTCTCCCAACCCCAGACTATAGTTGAAGTCCAATGTATTCCCAATTCTTCTAGTCAACTCCTGTGTTTTTTTTTTCTGTATATCAAGCATTTTCCTTTGGGACATTGGAAATGGTTTCACTGGCAAAGCCTCTCTATGAGATTTATTATCAGAAACATGAGAATCAGAGTCCCCTTCTGTTTGATAGATTACTTTTTGCTGGACAAACTTTTGTATTTCCTCCTTAGCCTGTTCTGCATCAAAAACGACTTTGATCCTCCAGGAAAAAAATATTCTGAAGACAGTTGGATACAGCAGCTTGAATCTCACACCTGTCTTTTGATGTTCACTGATTCCTGGAATAAATGTGATTCTCCATTGCCTGGCATTCAGTGAGTAATCATTTTCCACAAACACTCTGCTGTCTCTAATTTTTAGTACATTTCCCCTCTGCCACAGTTTTGCCAAGATCAACTCTTTGTGCTGGTATAATTGCATCTTTATCAATACAGATTTTGCCTGCTTTCTCATGGCCAGGTTTGGAGCATACACACGATGTGTTCTTTCAATTAACAAATCCTGCTATGGAATACAAATTCAGTTGCTTATATGTGCCTTCATAAAACTAATACAGTCTGTTCCTTCCATTTTCTCTTGTACAGTAGAAAATTTCAAGTGTTCCATGCATCTCTGTCTTCTAACTCTACCATTTTTTTGTAGAAAGTTCTTTTTAAGCAGTCTCATTCTCAGTCAGCCTTTTCTTTATTTTGACCTCTGATTTTTGCAATTTTATTGGTTCATCTGGATATCTGTTTAAAGCTTCATCCATTTTTTACCAGTCTTTTGCTATTTGAGCTTATATACTCCTTTAATATGTCATTTATTTTAATCAGCTCTGAACACATTTGACTTATGTTTTCCTCCAGATTATTGGAAGATGTGCCTTACACCAAAGCTGGAGCTTGAACTGCTTTTTGTTGAACAGATGCAGGGTTCTTCCCAGTCAGTAATTTTCTCTTCATCTTATCTGATTTTTTTCAGGCTCTTTTTGTTTCTTTTTTGTTGGTATCCAGGCAGTGTACTTACTGGCCAGTAACCAAATTTACTAAAACTGGCAAAGTTACTGGCCCTTATCTCTCATATTTTCACAATGGGAGAGCTGAAATTAAGCTGTTGATCAGTGTGTAGTCATCTTGGAAGTCCCAGGACAACCATGAAAAGGAAGCATAAACTCATGAATGTTTCCTTTTATGTATCCCTTCAACTAACACATACAAAGAGGATTGGCTGGATTTTGTCAAAGGCTTATTTACAGCCTTTTGGTCTACCCTCTTGGTCTTTACTTCAGCAGGAATGGAAAAGGTACCCTTCTCTTTCAGATTCCGATTCATAGTCTGAGGTTCAGGACTAAGATTTATACAATGGCTTCTAGGAATGTCTCCACTAAATGGGGAATCAGAGTTTGGGGAAGGTTTTTCTTCAAATCCCCAACCTGAAGCGCTGTCTTTTTCTGGTGCTATTTTGAGATAAATGACTTATTTCAGTGGGAACCAAAAGATATGCCATATTAAAAACAAGGAAAGCTGGAACCAGAATGAATACAAAAGTCAGCTTAGCATACCAACAACTTTATTAAATGCTTTCATCCTAAAACTTCTTCAGAATACATTGTGTTAGAAACAAGTGGTTTAAATACAAATCATCAACCAATTAAGCCTCAACTTGAATCAAATATTTAAAAACCTATTAAAGCACATATTAAAAGGCATAATAAAACCTACTTATGTAAATATACTCTACGATTTAAAAAAAAAATTGATGTTCACTACATCATTAAGTCCTGGTTCTTTGTCAGAATTTAATTTTATTTGCCACAGGGCTTCCTTTTGTTTTAAATGGGTCTTGAAATCTCAGCCCCTCACATCATGAAATCCTTGTTCAAGCATTGAAAAAAGAAACTTCTTGTGGTTCTGACATTTCTGTGTATGTTTAAAAAAATGCATTTTTTATTATCTTTCTTTTTTATACTATATAGATGTTCCCTAACTCTAAGATATAGGGCTCATGTAGTCATTCCTATATAAAATGCAGTACAACATGTACACACCACAATATAAATCACTCTTTTACTTTTACAATTAAAATGGCCAGGTACTTTAATTGTGTAAGATAAATTACTCAAATTAACATACGGGCCTTCTGAAATAAATCTACAAATGTTGCATTCCCCGCAATTATACATCCCATCAAGTTTGTTAGTCTTAAAAATTCCTTCATTTGCCTTCATTCTATCTCTATGTAATAATAGCTTTAAATTATACTGATTCTTGTATACAAACTATGGATGGGGACCTACTATTTTATATAAATACGCCATCTTCCCAACAAAGATATTATTCCTCCACTTGGCAGTATTCCAATTATTTTGTTGACCTCAGGGAATGCCACCAGCCCCCCCCCAAAAAAAAAAAACAAATCTAATATTGTTATAAACTTCCTCATCTCACAAATTTCTTTTTACAAACTGTGGGTCAGACCCTTCAGTGACTGCTCTTTTTAAACCTTCTTCATCCACACATTATGACAGCTAACTGTACTCCATCTGATAAGGATGAGAACCCCTTTGTTAGGTTTGGGAAGAAGGCTTATACTTTAACCCTAGCCTTCAGAATTGTGATCTGACAGACTCACATGTCTAAGTTTCTACTGGCTTCCTTTGACAATATGAGAAAGTTAATTGCTGACCTTTCTTATTTAGACATTATGCAAAGTCTAACTTATTTACTTTCTTCTGTGTCCCAGGTAACTAAGCATTTTCTAACATATTCTAATGCCACTGCTGATGCTGTTTCCTGAGCTGCTGCCACTGGGTCAGTGATGAGAAGATTTGCTTGGCTGCATTGTCAGAATTTAACACAGCATGTGATAGTTGAACTCCTGAATGCTTCTCTGGATAAAAAAGATATTATTTGGCCCTTCCTCTGCTGGGTTCCTCAAAAGATTTGATGAAAGGGGAAAGTTAATTCAGGGGTTATCTAGATTTTTCAACTCTCCATACCAAAATGTAAATGAAACTTACTTTCAGTTCAGGCTCCATTTAGTGCAAATATCCCGCAGTAGAAGAGCAACTTTTGGACTAAATGACTAGAAGTTAACAGCTTAACATTAGCTACCCCCAACCACAAAGCTGTTATCTCCATATCATAATACAAAGTTGGTTTCTAAATTATCATTATTGTGTTTTGGATATTATGTAAGGAGTTGTAAATTGGTAATATCGGCACAGTGGTGCAGTGGTTAACATTGTCACCTCACAGCAAGAGGTTCTCTGGTTCGATTCCCGGCTGGGGTGCCTTCTGTGTGGAGTTTGCATGTTCTCCCTGTGTTCGCGTGGGTTTCCTCCGGGTACTCCGGTTTCCTCCCACATTCCAAAGACATGCATCTGGAGCATTTCTCCCCGGGCCTCCGCTGAAAACAGGCTCTGTGGAACCTAGTCGGACATTCCCGGTCAACAAATGTTAAATAAATAAAAAAAATAAAATAAAAAATAAATAATATCACTATACATTACAATAAAATATCATTAGCAAGCTCGGGCTCCCTCCACTCCCCTACCCCATTTCCACCCACCCCCACTTTCATTTCCTTTATACTACTCTACTCTCCACCCCCTTCATTTCTGACCATTCTATTCATCCTCCCAATTCTTTTTTTCCTCTCCCATATACCTTAATCCCCTCCTACCATACTTCATTTCATATACCCTCCCCAATTTCCTCCTCTAGAATCTGCCTTAGTCCCCTTTCTGTTAGTGACCTATCTCTCTTTAAACCTCCTACACCTTACTGCTCTAACCAACATTCACCCAACTCTTCCCGACTATGTCACCTCAACACCTTCTTATCCCCTTTCTCCTCCTACTAGCACTATCTACTTCATACCATATACATCTGCATTACATAGCATCAACACCAACTCTCTCAAATAACCACCACCCACATAGCTACCCTCACACACTTCTAATCTCTCCTCACCTATATCCTATCTTGCCTACCACCCACTATCCAATTAAGACTCATCCTAATGTTTCACTTTCCACATTTACAAAACCCTTTTTTCCATGTACACGTGGCCTACTCTCCTTAACGACCATCCCTGGACCACCCATCACCACCTCCTACAAGCAAATACCCCCCCACCTCAACCCCCTCAACAATGCCCCATATCCACAGTCCATGTCCTAAATCTCTGACTATTTTCTCTGTAAATATCCAAAGCATTGTTAACAAAACTACAGACTTGCACTCATGGATTTACCTTAATGCCCCCCACACATCTTAACCCTCTCAGAAACCTGGTTAAAACCTCACATCTCTAACTCAGAAATCCTTCCCCCAGGCTACATCTTCCATGCAGACAGAGCAAATAAAAGAGGTGGAGCTGTTGCTATCCTCTACTCCGACCAACTTATTCTCTCTCCACTCTCACTTTAGATACCTAGCTTTGCTCCTGCTTTGCTCCTTCTGAAATACTAATAGTAAACTGTCACATTAACCCCTATAAAAAAATTGCCATTGTATCCATCTACATCCATTCAGGGGACAACATCCCTATCCTTGAAAACTTTCTCTCCTGGCTCACCCTAAATGTTCCTTACAAAACCATTATACTTGGCAACATAAATATAGATTGGACCACTCTTTCTTCCTCATCTCCTACTCACAGTCTCAATCTGTAGGGCTTCCACCAATGAATATCTTCCCCTTCCAGGTCCAACAGAAGCTCTGCTTCAGGATCTATAATAGTCTGGATCCTTACTTCTGACCCTTGTCTCTACCATAACCCTGGCATTCTCCTTAACTCTCTAAGTAACCATTCCCCTATATATATATATATATCCATAGATACTCCCAACACCTTCCCAAAGAGCACCTTTACAGAGAATGTTGCAATCTGACTCACTTCAATCCAGACAATTTCATCTCCACTTTGTCCAACATAAACTGGCCCTTCCTTAAAAACCTCCCCTTAATGAGGATGTAACCTCTTTCAATATGCTATTTCTAGATGTACTATATTCCATGGCACTTTCTAGGAAAATCAGGGTAAAATCAAAATGTGCTCCCTGGTTAACTAAGCAAACATGCACTATCATGCATCAGAGGGATGCTGGCTGGAAAACTTGGGCCAGAAATAAAACTCCTCCCTTATTTCAAAGCTACAAGGAACTTAGAAACAGGTGTAAAAAACTAGTTATCAGAGACAAAAAAAATCTTTCTTTGCCTCCAACCAAAGTAGCCCACATAACAACCATAAAAACATTTTGGTCTACCATAAATAAAATCCTACAGCCTGGTAATCCTCCTACCCCCAACCTGTTCCCTCTTAATGCTGCCTCAGAGACTGCTGCTCTTTTAAATAATCACTTTATTGAAACAATCCGAAAACTAACTCCAAATACGTCTACTGTCTCCTCTCTACCTTTACACCCTTCCTGCAATACATTCTCCCTACAACCAGTTCCCATTGCCTTCATCAAATCCCAACTAAATAAACCTAAGCCCTGCTCTCCCTCTGTTGACAATCTACCTTGCTAGTTTCTTAAAATCGCTGCCAGTACTATCACTTACCCTGTCTCTATCGTTATTAATCATTCTATTACTGAATCTCTTGTCCCAGATGTATGGAAATCCTTCTACACAATCCCTCTTCACAAAGAAGGAAACTCCACTGACCCATCCAGCTATTGTCCCATTGCTATACTATCCCCCCTTTCCAAAATTCTAGAAAGGTATGTCCACACTCAGCTACTTAAACACCTGCTAGATAATAACCATCTTACTCCCACCCAGCACGGCTTCAGACCCCACCACAGTACATCAACAGCTCTGCTCTCATTCACCCAAGCAGTAGCACAAGCCCGTGACAATAACCTACTAGTTTCCTGTTTATTCCCCGACCTCTCCAAACCATTTGATACTGTCTCTCACTCTAAACTGATAACTAAACTCTCTGACCTTCATCTCTCCACCTCCTCGATGCTGTCTCTCACTCTAAACTGATAACTAAACTCTATGACCTTCATCTCTCCACCACCTCTTTAAGCTGGTTTTCTAGCTACTTATCTAATAGAAAACAATCTATATGCTGGAAAACTGTCACCTCCCCATTTCTTCCTGTTAAATCGGTGTCCCCCATGGCTCTGTATTGGAGCCTTTCTTGTTCAATATTTTTACTAACAGTTTATCCTCTGCTACCAACCTCTCCACACTCTTACAATATGCTGATGACTCAACCCTTATTACCACTGCCCACAGCATCCCAGAACTCCGTGCTCTTACCCAAGATACTTTTACATCCATCGAAACCTGGCTCACTGATAATCAACTAATTCTTAATCCCAAAAAAACTAAACTTCTACTTTTCCTTCCTAAAACATTGATGACGCACAAATCCACTTTCTCTATTACCTCCCTCAACAATACCACTATCAGACTAGAACCCCATACTAAATCATTTGGTGTTATAATTGACAATGAATTAAAATTTGACATACATATTCATCATTGCATTAAAAAAACACAAGAAACTTGGTCTTCTGTACCATAACCACAAACTGCTTTCACCCTCCACCTACCCCCCCCCTTGCCCTGTATCTCATGTAACCCTGTCTTTTGTATGCAGCTCCAGTTTTTACTAACCTTCAGTCTTCACTTCTCTCTAAACTACAGCAAACATACAATAAAATAACTAGATTCACCTCTAATCTCCCCTACAAATCCCACCACTGCCTCAACCTTAAATCATTACAATGGCCTGAATTCCCTAAACAATTGTGTCTTTCTCAAATGCATATCACACACTCAGTTCTTTATAATCCCACTTCTTGTCCCTCCATCTCAAATACTCTATCTCTGTATAACCACCACCATCAACTTCGTACATCTGACAAACATCTTATTGACATCTACAAACCTTAAAAATATATTGGTAAGTCCCTATATAAAGACTCTGTAGCTCACAATTGGAACTCCCTTCCACTTAAAATAAGAAGTATCCCCCATAAGTTCCATTTCAAACTGCAACTCAAATACTACCTTGTTAAGACCTGGTCCTGCCCTTGCCAAGCTCTGACCTGATCTCTAACTGGTCTCTTCCTAAATTCTACTTTTGATTACTTTAAGTTTTTCTCTGTTTTTATCTGCCTTTCTTTCTTGCGCTTCTAACACTCCCATTTACAGTGTATCTGCAATCAGTTTCTTGTAAATATTCCTACTCAGGGTTTATCCTGACACTATTGTATTGGGTTTTTTGAAACTTATATATACATATTTTGTCTTTGTATATTTCATTTTATGCAAATGTTTCTTGTCAATATTACTATTGCAATTAGTCTTTGTATTAATTATTGTAACTTTGTAATAAACTTCAAAGAAAGTTTTCCTGCCATCTCTGACCGGATGCCCTGAACTGCCCATTTTATTAAACTGTGACCTACCTGCCTTGGAAACCCAGTTAGAAACCCACTGTGTAGGTAGTTTCATCATACCTTGCAACTGTATTCAAACAATTATCCCCTTCTAAACTGACCTCTCGTGTATGTGCTTGCAGCCTCCCGCAGCCATAAGCCCTCACATCCCTCCTACAAAGCTCCCTGCATCCCATAATTATATCTCACCCAAGCACTACCCCATTTCCACCACTAGATGTCAGCATTCCCTGGGACATGTATTTTACTTATGCTACTTTTCTAAATTACATCGCATGAGATACTAATCTAATTATTCATTCTCCCAACCAGTCACTCTCTGTCCCTGCCCTTAGTGTTTCCCCTAGATCGACACTTACCCAGTACAGCAGGACTAGCCCTTGTCCATAGCCTCTCTCACAGATTGTTTTTCTGCAGCAGGATTCCCCTCTCTTTGGCTCTAACCGTTCCGTTCGCCCTGCGGGCTCACTCCGCTCCCCTACCCTGCCCTCAAATTCCACCTGCCTCCAGTACTCCTACATTTATTCTTACCAGTAGTTACCTCCCCTCCTCTACCCCTCCACTCACAGTCCTCCTCTCTCTGCCCCACCTCCTCTCACCCCCACCCCTCAATTAATAGCCATGCCCCTTATACAAATCCCTATACTCTACTCTTCTCCCCTTTTTCATTCCATACCTTCTACCTCTCCTTCACTTTACCTCCTTCTTTACCCCATCTTCTAAACTTATACCATCTCACTATGAACTCCTCTTTACCACCTACCCTTCTCATCCCCACTAACACCTTGCTAACTTTAACTTTAATTCTACTTTTCCATACTACCTCCTATTTCTCCACTCCTCATCCCCCTTCTCTCACATCCCACTACACCTCTCCCAGTCCCGATCTCACCCTTACAATACCTCACTTCCACACCATCTCAGCCTCATTAGTCCAGCCCAATCACCTCTACTACTTCAAACCAAAGATCTTACCTACATTAGCAAAACGCAACTTCCCTAAACCTCTTTAATATCATCCCCTATACTCAAAAGGAAAACTTAACCACTTACTACCTTCTATCTTCATCCACCTACTTCTAGCAGGTGATATACACCCTAACCCTGGACCTAGTTCCATCAAAAACACCATTCCTCCAAAAACTACCACAACCGCCAGCCTCAAAAGCCTTAAATTAATTACTCTAAATGCCCAAAGTTTACGAAACAAAGTAACTAACTTCCATGCCTGGCTTAACCAGAACTAACCAGACATAGTAGCCATCTCCGAGACTTGGTTAAAACCATACATCTCTGACTCAGAAATTCTACCCCCTGGTTACCAAACCATTAGATGACCGCATGAATAGAAGAGGTGGAGGAGGAGCCTTGATATTCTCTAATACACCTCCCATTATTTCCTACCCAAATCCCACTCCTCAGTTTAACAACACAGAACTTGTCATAGCCGTACTACAAATGAACACTCATAAAAGTATCTGTATCATATCCCTCTATATTCCCCCAGGTAGCAACACTACTACTTTAGAAGATATCCTCCAATGGGCCTCAACTAAATCCACCTAGAGACCTCCATTCTAGATAGACTGGAATAAAATTAACAACCAAAATCCCGCCATATCTGTCAATCTCTTCAACTTCACCCAATTTACTAACTCTATTACCAGACCCAACAAAACCAATCCTCCAGGATCCGCTCTGGAGTGGATTCTAACTACCCATCCTAACAACATTTTATACTCAGGCATCCTTCCTGATTCTATTAGTGACCACCTGCCTGCCTTTATCCTTTGAGCAACCCATTCCTCCCCTCACCAGCACCATTATATACATACTCATAACCTTACTACCTTCAACCCTACAACCTTCTATAACACCCTCAAACAAACTAACTGGAACACTCTAAAAACATTCCCTCTGGATAAAGCTGTTGATCACTTCAATTCCACCTTCCTAAATGTATTTAATACCCGAGCACCTCCATGATCTTTTAGAGTCAAACCCAACCCCACACCATGGCTAACCAAGGAAACCAAAAAAACATATGCAACAGCGAGATAAATGCAGGAAACTTTCTCAGCACAATAAACATCTTGAAACCCTCCTTAAATATAAGCAACTCCGCAACCTCACCAAAAGACACATAATCAAGGATAAACAATCCTACTATATAAAACTCCAGACCAACCAGTCCACAAACCCCAAACAATTCTGGAACTCCTTCAACTCACTCCTTCACCCAGGCACTAAAAACAATCCTTGCCCTGATACTACTAAGACCGATCCAGAAATTGCCTCTCTTTTCAACTCCTTCTTTATTCACTCTATTGCTGAACTAACTAAATCCTTCCCAAACACCACACCCTTACAAGTTAGTCATTCTACCCCAGCCTCTAAACCCAAACCCCCACCTTTGAACTTAATCCAATTCCAACCTCCTACATAAAAAAAACTCCTCAGCAAGCTGAAACCATGCGCCAATGCCCCAGATAACATTCCCTCTAAGTTCTTAAAAATTGCTGCAGATGGCATCCCCATTATCAACAGATCCATACAAGAATCTTATGTCCCCAAGCTCTGGCATTCTGCCTTTATACATCCTCTTCACAAAGGTGGTAAAAATAATAATACCTCTAACTTTTGCCCCATAGCCATCCTTCCCCAATATCAAAAATACTGGAAAAATGCATTCACACCCAACTAATGCCCTTCCTAACCACAAACCATCTAATCTCTCAAACCCAACATGGCTTCCGCTCTGGCCATAGTACTATTACTGCTCTTCTCTCATTCTTAGATATAGTCAACCATGCCCGTGATTCCGGAAATATCGTTTCTACAGTTCTACTAGACGTCTCCAAAGCTTTCAGCGCTAACTCCCATACCCATCTCCTCAGCCATCTGGCTAATCTTAACCTTTCTCACAATTCCCTGTCCTGGTTTTCAAGTTATCTATCTGATAGATCTCAAGCTTTAAAATGGAAGAAAGGCACCTCTGACTTCCTTCCCACCCCTACTGGAGTTCCCCAAGGATCTGTTCTTGGCCCTATGCTGTTTAACATCTTTGTCAATGACTTCCACTCGGCCATCCCAAATACTAAAATAGTACAATATGCTGATGATTCCACTTTAATCTGTAGAGCCACCAACCTCCCAGAACTTCAATCTTACACACAAACCGTCTTCTCTGCCACTGATGACTGGATGTTACAAAACCATCTCTAAATGCTAACAAATATAAAATACTACTCTTCACTCCTTCAAAATCCTGCCCACTTGATAAAAATTCTTTCCAAATCAGAAGACACAACAATTCTACTATAGAAATTGTTCCCCTATGCTAAACTAGTTGGGGTCACCATAGATGAACACCTAAAATTTGACACACATATTAAACTAAACATCAAGAAAACCCATCAAAAACTTGGCCTACTGTATAGAAACATCCACAATCTCACTCCTTCTACTGGACAAACCCTTGCTACCACCTAACTTCTCCCCTCTCTAATGTATGGTGCACCCATACTAACTAACCTATCTGCCTCCATCTCTTCCAAAATGGAAAGTTGTTACAATAAAATCTCCAAGTTTGCCATAAAAGCCAAACACTCCTCCCACCATTGCTCTGCCCTCCACATACTTAACTGGCTAGAACTTCCCAACCATCTTGACTACCTCCAACTTATTACTGTCCATAAGCTATTCTTTAACCCTACCATATGCCCTGCTCTTTCCAACATCCTACAACCTTACACCCCTAACAGACCACTTAGATCTTCCCACCTAAATCTTCTCACAGTCTACAAACCAACCTGGCTGCTGGACAGCACCCCCTCTCCTTCTCCCTAGCCAAAAAATGGAACTCTCTCCCTCCTTCTCTATGAACTATTGAAAAGACGAACAACTTCAAATCACATCTCCATTCATACTTTTCCTCTAAGTAGAAGTGCAATTGCACTTTACCCACCTAGCCTTCTTCTCTCCTCACTTTAAATCATATTTCCCTACTTCCCCTTTGCCTACTACTTAGCACTTCTAGAAATGACTCTCTCTCTTCAGCATTCTTTCTTGTACACTTTGCACATATTGTAACTAGTTTTCTTTCCCTGTTCTCCTCTCCCTTCATTTGTACCTGTTCTGGAACCCAATCAAGACACATTTTCTATACAAACATTGGAATTTTTTCCTTGCAACATATGCCTTATCTGCTAAATTACTAATGTACCAGTTCATGTCTCTGTTCTCAAAAGTGTCTGCACCCTCAATAGCTACTATAACTTGCTTATCTTATGTATCTGCATCCTGAGGGGTACTTTATCTGAATACTTAATATTTACTATGTAAAGTGTAGCTTTACCAATGTACCAGTTCATGTCTGAATTTTGAATGGTAACTTTAATCCTCAAATTCAATGGCTACTATGTAATGTGAAGCCTTACCAATTTACCTGTTTATGTCTCTATTTTTTCTACACCCTTCATATCAACTGTATTTTGCTTATCTTATGTATCTGTATCATGAATTATAACTTTATCCAATATCTAATGTTTTACTATGTAATGTTGGAGCTTTTCTCCCCGGGCCTCCACTGAAAATGGGCTCTCGAGCCCAGTGGACCCCCCCCCCCCAAGTCACCAAACTGAAATAAATAAATAAATAATATTGTTTTGTGGAATGCCTGTAATTGTAATTGGAGCTTTTTTCCTCGGGTCTCCACTGAAAATGGACTTTTGGCTCAGTTGGACCAACCTGGTTAACAAATGACAATAAATAAAATAAAATAAATAAATATAAATATAGCATAGTTAAAGTTCCTTAGCTATACAAAAATGTATCTTCTGAAAGCATCAAATAATATTGTTAGTATTAGTGGGTTCCATAGTTGTCATCATCTCCTGCAGACCCCCTTTCATCATGTAAGAACAACTTATTTGCTAAAATGTAAGATTTATAAATTGAAACCTCCAAGTCAATTAAGGTAAATAGAAAATGAGACCAACCCAGTCCAGAAGCTGTTACCTTGCAACGCCCACTAATGAAATATACTAATTCTGAGATTGTTCTGCTTTAGGCATAGATGGAATACTTAGTAAGATATTACCTTTATTCCAAGACAGTGTGACCTTTGAGTTAATATAGTTACTGTAGTGGGATATGAAGGTTTACTGCCCATATTAAGAGTGAGAGTGCAGTACTATGCCCCTGCAGAAACACTTTTTTTCTGTTTCACCCCCTGCATTTGTGTTTAAGCATTTCTGAACCCAACTTACTGGCTTACCGATTTATTTAGTAAATACACACACACACACACACACACACACACACACACACACACATATATATATATATATATATATATATATATATATATATAATGTTAAGATTTGCACTGGGTGTGATGAGGGTGGACAGGATTAGGAATAAGTATATTAGAGGGTCAGCCCAGGTTGGAAGGTTTGGAGACAAAGCCAGAGAGGCACGATTACATTGGTTTGGACATGTGCTGAGGAGGGATGCTGAGTATATTGGGAAAAAGATGCAAAGGATGAAGCTGCCAGGTAACAGGAAAAGAGGAAGGCCTAAGATAAGGTTTATGGATGTGGTGAGAGAGGACATGCAGGTGGTTGGTGTGACAGAGCAAGATGCAGAGGTCAGGAAGAAATGGAAACAGGTGATCCGCTGTGGCGACCAATAATGGGAACAGCCGAAAGAAGAAGATGATGATGATATATATTTTATATATATATATATATATATATATATATATATATATATATATATATATGTAATATATATTATATATAGGATCTGTACAGATCCCAGAAGACAAAGACACCGAAACTAATTTCAGTTTGGCATACTTGTGCGAAAATGCTTTTCATCGAAAAAGCACTTTCGTGTAAGTATGCCTGTTTGCGAGACTGCACTATGGTGTGGATAAAGGAACATTCCATTTTCTTCACTGTAGTGCAGTCTCAGAGTTAGAATATTAAAGTAGGGGGTGTGTGGGGGGTGCAGGGGGGTGAAGCCCCCTGCATAAATGTAGATTTCTTTCTTTTTTTAACATATATTAGCGCTTTTGGTGAAAGCGCTTTCGTTAATATATGTTCGGTGATTATGGATTCGGGACTTTGCACATTCGTGCATAAGTCCTAGGTCCATATATATATATATATATATATATATATATATATATATATATATATATATATGTAATTCTCTAAGTTAGACGTGTCCAACCTGCGGCCCGCGGGCCGCAAGCGGCCCTCAGAGCTCTTCCATGCGGCCCTCAACCTCTAACTGCAACATCGATGTATGCATGCCCCAAAACACTATTTTTGTTTTGTGTTTTTTGCTCCCGTGACTTGTAACGCTAATATTGGTGTGCGCATGCACCAAAGCACCCTTCTAGTTTTGTTTTTGAGCCAAAAAAAGGGTCAATGTGTTTACGCCATTATTTTGCGCCGAACAATCAGAGTGTGTGTATGTGTGTGTGTGTGTGTGTGTGTGTGTGTGTGTGTGTGTGTGTGTGTGTTCTTGCTGAAGAGGGATTCATGTATGGATTTGCCACTGTTGCCTTTGAAAAGGACAGCAATTACCTGTGTTAATAGGTAAGTACGGAGTGAGTGAGTGCATGCACGAAAGCAGAATTGTGTGCATGAAAGTAGAAGAGTGTGTGTGTGTGTGTGTGTGTGTGTGTGTGTGTGTGTGTGTGTGTGTGTGTGTGTGTGTGTGCATGACAGAGAGAGACGCATGCACAAAGAGGCTAACAGTGATCAGTCTACCTACTGAACACAAACAAGTTAGCTCACAAATATATCATACATTAAGAGTACACTTTCATTAAATTGCAGCTTTCCTGACAGGGACAGTGTTGTATTGAACATGAACTCATACCTCTTAACTGTATGGATTTTCAAAGAATGTCTGGATTTTTGCCTCATCTTCCTATTTGTGTCTTTTGCTTAGGAAATAAAATGAGTCGTCCAAGGTAATGCAGTTCCAGGGAATAAGAATGAAACAGCAGCCTAGGGTTAATGGGTCAGTAGTGGACTGACTATGTGGGACTGTAGCATATAAAGTTGTATTGTTTTTTCAGACAAACAATAAAGCACCTAGTACTGTTTTTTTATTGGTGGGTTTTAAGCAGTGATAGATTAGACAACAGTAAGCATAGCTTTGGCGGATCATCAATACTGGCAAATCAAGTGGGCACAATGTCATTATTTAAATGTTGGGGATTTTAGTGTGTATGTGTGTGCTTATGTGTTGGGAGTGCTGCAACAGTAGATGATTATTAAAGACAGAGACTTACGGACTGTGGAGTATATGTTTCTTTGTTTCAAAACCTAATACTTGGGTAAGCATGCCAGAAGTAGACTTTTTAAGACATAACTTCTTGCCATTTACAGTGAATGGATATTTACATTTAATGGACAATGTATTAGCGTGGGCCTGTGGGGTTCTGAAGGATGCCAAGTCTACCACTGCCAATGTCTTGTAAAGTGACCTGGAAATGGATATTGGAATGTTACTGAAAAAATATAGTAAGTGGGCTTAGAGATATAGTTTAACTAAACAAAGTGTACTTTCAATTTACAGGCCATAATTTAATTTGTTTCAGGTAGTCCAGATACTGGTAGATTGTATACCATTAGACTTAATTAGGGAGAGCTGTCATTCTGGGGAAACAAGCAGCCCTAGTTTCAGTAAAAGCTCTGTGGTTACTTGCAGGTAGGAAGTTGCAGGATGTTGATGCAATGTGTTTTATTTATTATTTTTAATGCATTTGTCATTTCAAAGCATGGATTTCTTTGATGCAAAAGAAGGCAGGACTGAATGAGCCATATAATGTATAACTGACAATAATGGGATAGAAAGATTATAAGTGATGTATAATGTTTGCAGCTACAGTTGTTTCAATGGTGTCCGTGATGCATAATTATTTTTGGGCCTGTGTCCCACTTTTATTTTTCGCTTTGTCCAGATTTCTTGCTCTAAGGTTGAGAGGTATGGTTCCATACTAAATCAGAAGTTGTAGATACCTTGGAAGACTTTTTGGCATAATTATGAAAAACAGAGCCTTTTTAATATCTCTGCTTATTTCCAATATAAACTGCTATGTAACCTTACAAATAACCTTCTTATTAAGCTACTTTACTTCTTTTGGAATTGACAGGTATGATTCATCTGTTCGGACATAAGTATAGAGTGCTAATGTGACTTTGATTTCTTGCAGCAGTCTGTGGTTTACATAATCATAATAACTTTTCTGTGTTTCTGGGTGTGTAATCAATTTAACAGTTTTAAAGATGTTTTCCAAAAATAAATAAATATATAATAAATAAATAATCCTCTCTACACTTTGAGCTATTGACAAAGTCTGGAAATTTGTTTTTTTCAAAAGCGAAGGTCAGCATTACAGCTCAGTAAACTGTCAGTCTGTGAGTAACTTCTGCACAAATTAAAATGTCTGAATGTCAAATAGCTTTAGATTGGAGGGAAGTTTATTTTTATTTATTTTATTTTACATTTGTTTACCGGGAAAGTCCGACTGGACACAGGTCCATTTTCAGCGGAGGCCCGGGGAGAAAAGCTCCAAAAATAACACAAAACAATATAATACAATACATAGAGACAGACAGCAAATTATGGATGTAATACTCATACAATATGGCAGGGATTACATCTCATAACAGTGAGAATCATTGAGGTACAGAATAAACTTAAAAATTTTTTTTTTTAGAGTTATAATTACAGCAAGGCAAATATCAATGAGTAAAGTTTTTAGGAGAAAGCTGTTTGCACATAGCTGAAGCTCTGAAACAATATTTTGGTATGGATTAACCTGGGGATTGACACAAGTTATATGTTTACACCAGTATGTAGCATTATACTTTATGGTTTTCTTATTGATTTACATTTTGCCGAGCAGTTGTTTGTTGATTGATTGATGGTCCTTTTGGTGGTGGGAAATTACATGGATGAATCCATCTCTATTATGATTTTTTTTTTCAGATATTTTGACTTCCAGACAATTTCATTCAGTGAGTGGGTATCATGTGATTACTGAGGTTGCCTATTTTACAAGTAGGGGCTTTGTGTGTGTGTGTGTGTGTGTGTGTGTGTGTGTGTGTGTGTGTGTGTGTGTGTGTGTGTGTGTGTGTGTGTGTGTAAGAGAGAGATTTAATATGTATACTGAATATAATTTTGCAAATGGAATTCTTAGTTAAACATGCCCCTCTTCTTGGGCAACTAGACTTGAGTAACCAATATTAGATCTTAGCCATCCAGCTGGGAAAGGTTAGTATGTGGATTTTCCATCTGGTTTGATGAAGGCTATGCTACTTACCCAAGGACTACATTTATGGCTATCCATCCAGCCATCGTGTTGCTGAACTATATTGTTTGATAATGAGAGGAGCTTTTCACAGAAGTTGAAGGTTTTTGTGTCAAGAACCTGTCCATAAAAAGTGGCTTGTTTATGTTGCAGTCAAGGCTGTGATCTTTGTAGTGAGCATTTTAAGTATAACCAGTATTTCTGAGGTAGAGGAAGTCTCTTAAGGCAGGATCTTTCTTAGCCAGGAAAGCAAGCCAATGATGAACTTTATAGGGGCCAGTGAGAGACAGAGGAAAGCAAGAAGCTTTTTAGTCTGTTTGGATAACTAAGTCCTTTGACCTTTTTTGTCAGAAATGGTTGTAGTCTTTCTTTTGGCAGGGTGTTTTGCTGAGGCACATGCCAAAAGGGGCATTGCACTCAATAATGGCTCTTGTAAAGGAAGAATACAAGGATGTTATGTCCTCCTTGTCCCTGGATGAGGTACCCTTACTAATGAAGTAGGTCCTACAAAGGAGACAACATGGTAGTCAAAAGTCAGGTTTCTATCAACCTGGGTGCCAAAGTACTATTAGACTTATTAAGTGCTTACAACATTGTTATTAATGTGATAATTTGTGGGGACATCACTCTCCTCAAAGGGGATGATGATGCATTTTTTGGCATTTAGCTTGAGGCCATATTTCTGGCACCAGTTATTTGCTTGGGTGAGACCCTTTTGTAGCTTATTCAGAATTGTTTTATTAAGTCAGTAATGTGAATTCTTTACATTATTGCAAATTTGTTGGGTTATTTTTTTGGATTATAGTATTGTAGGACAGATGATGTTGACATTTTACGTAGCTGGACTGCTGGAATAGTTTTCCCAGTGAGAAATGCTAGTGCTGTAGTGAATATATGTTCATTTGTAAGAAAAAAAAAGAATATATATATATATATATATATATATATATATATATATGTATATATATGTGTGTATATATATATATATGTGTATATATATATATATATATATATATATATATATATATATGTGTATATTAACTAAGATGTTATTAGAATTAGAATGAGAATTAGAATTTTAAGGCAAATATTAGGCATTTATTCCATTTATTCATTGTTCAAATGCACCTACAGTACAGCCAGGAGGTCGACTGTGGTCTTCCAGAGCAACGAAAGAGTTAACTATATGGTATATTTTATATGCGGCCCCAAGACCATTTCTGTTCACTCAATGCGGCCCCAGCAAACCAAAAGGTTGGACACCCCTGCTCTAAGTTATGATGGTACTGTGACTTACAAACGTATGTATTGACTTATTTATGCATACATTTATCTATATTTATTTGTTTATTTATTAATTTAAATATTTGTTTACCTGGGTAGTGCAGTGATCAGTATTGACTAATTTCTGGCTCTTCCCTTTTTTGTTGTTTCTCAAGTAAAAAAAAAAACAAATGTAAGAAATAGCAGAATAGCTCAGTTCAGTTATATCTAAAAACTATTATATGTACACCATAGTTAAGAAGCGAGTTTAACATACAATAGTTCCAATAGTTTCTAAAGCGAGTCATCGTTCAATGACTCTGTGAGAAGAGTCTTGGAACAGAAATGTGGATAGTGTGTTGGGTGATAATGCCCTGTGGAATAGCATGAGCATTTAACATTGATGAAGAGATGGCTTTTTTTAGCTGCATTCTGAATTTTGAATAAATGTTGATTTCCTTAATGATGATAGGGAGAATTTGTCAAAGAGTAGATGCCTGACAGGAGAAAGCATGTGCAGTGCTGTGGGGTTTGGTTCTAGGGATAAAGAGAGTTGGTGTGACAGAGCATGTGCAGTGCTGTGGGGTTTGGTTCTAGGAGTAATGAGAGTTGGTGTGACAGAGCATGTGCAGTGCTGTGGAGCTTGGTTCTAGAGATAACGAGAGTTGGTGTGACAGAGCATGTGCAGTGCTATGGGGCTTGGTTGTAAGGATAATGAGAGCTGGTGTAACAGAGCATGTGCAGTGCTGTGGGTTTGGTTCTATGTTTAATGAGAGTTGATCTGACAGAGCATGTGCAGTGCTGTGAGGCTTGGTTCTAGGGATAATGAGAGTTGGTGTGACAGAGCATGTGCAGTGCTGTGGGGCTTGGTTCTAGGGATAATGAGAGTTGATGTGACAGAGCATGTGCAGTGCTGTGGGGCTTGGTTCTAGGGATAATGAGAGTTGGTGTGACAGAGCATGTGCAGTGCTGTGGGGTTTGGTTCTAGGGATAATGAGAGTTGGTGTGACAGAGCATGTGCAGTGCTGTGGGGTTTGGTTCTAGGGATAATGAGAGTTGGTGTGACAGAGCATGTGCAGTGCTGAGGGGTTTGGTTCTAGGGATAATGAGAGTTAGTGTGACAGAGCATGTGCAGTGCTGTGGGGTTTGGTTCTAGGGATAATGAGAGTTGGTGTGACAGAGCATGTGCAGTGCTGTGGGGCTTGGTTCTAGGGATAATGAGAGTTGGTGTGACAGAGCATGTGCAGTGCTGTGGGGTTTGGTTCTATGTTTAATGAGAGTTGGTGTGACAGAGCATGTGCAGTGCTGTGGGGCTTGGTTCTAGGGATAATGAGAGTTGGTGTGACAGAGCATGTGCAGTGGGGCTTGGTTTTAGGGATAATGAGAGTTGATGTGACAGAGCATGTGCAGTGCTGTGTAGCTTGGTTCTAGGGATAATGAGAGTTGGTGTGACAGAGCATGTTCTTTTTGTCCTCTGTTCTATACAAACATTGGAATTTTTTCCTTGCAACATATGCCTTATATGCTAAATTACTAATGTACCAGTTCCTGTCTCTGTTCTCAAAAGTGTCTGCACCCTCAATAGCTACTATAACTTGCTTATCTTATGTATCTGCATCCTGAGGGGTACTTTATCTGAATACTTAATATTTACTATGTAAAGTGTAGCTTTACCAATGTACCAGTTCATGTCTGAATTTTGAATGGTAACTTTAATCCTCAAATTCAATGGCTACTATGTAATGTGAAGCCTTACCAATTTACCTGTTTATGTCTCTATTTTTTCTACACCCTTCATATCAACTGTATTTTGCTTATCTTATGTATCTGTATCATGAATTATAAATTTATCCAATATCTAATGTTTTACTATGTAATGTTGGAGCTTTTCTCCCCGGGCCTCCACTGAAAATGGGCTCTCGAGCCCAGTGGACCCCCCCCCAAGTCACCAAACTGAAATAAATAAATAAATAAATAATAAATATTGTTTTGTGGAATGCCTGTAATTGTAATTGGAGCTTTTTTCCTCGGGTCTCCACTGAAAATGGACCTTTGGCTCAGTTGGACCAACCTGGTTAACAAATGACAATAAATAAAATAAAATAAATAAATATAAATATAGCATAGTTAAAGTTCCTTAGCTATACAAAAATGTATCTTCTGAAAGCATCAAATAATATTGTTAGTATTAGTGGGCTCCATAGTTGCCATCATCTCCTGCAGACCCCCTTTCATCATGTAAGAACAACTTATTTGCTAAAATGTAAGATTTATAAACTGAAACCTCCAAGTCAATTAAGGTAAATAGAAAATGAGACCAACCCAGTCCAGAAGCTGTTACCTTGCAACGCCCACTAATGAAATATACTAATTCTGAGATTGTTCTGCTTTAGGCATAGATGGAATACTTAGTAAGATATTACCTTTATTCCAAGACAGTGTGACCTTTGAGTTAGTATAGTTACTGTAGTGGGATATGAAGGTTTACTGCCCATATTAAGAGTGAGAGTGCAGTACTATGCCCCTGCAGAAACACTTTTTTTTCTGTTTCACCCCCTGCATTTGTGTTTAAGCATTTCTGAACCCAGCTTACTGGCTTACCGATTTATTTAGTAAATACACACACACACACACACACACACACACACACACACACACACATAGGATTAGGAATAAGTATATTAGAGGGTCAGCCCAGGTTGGAAGGTTTGGAGACAAAGCCAGAGAGGCAAGATTACGTTGGTTTGGACATGCGCTGAGGACGGATGCTGAGTATATTGGGAAAAAGATGCTAAGGATGAAGCTACCAGGTAACAGGAAAAGAGGAAGACCTAAGATGAGGTTTATGGATGTGGTGAGAGAGGACATGCAGGTGGTTGATGTGACAGAGCAAGATGCAGAGGCCAGGAAGAAATGGAAACAGGTGATCCGCTGCGGCGACCAATAATGGGAACAGCCGAAAGAAGAAGATGATGATGATATATAATATATATTTTATATATATATATATATATATATATATATATATATATATATATATATATGTAATATATATTATATATAGGATCCATACAGATCCCAGAAGACAAAGACACCGAAACTAATTTCAGTTTGGCATACTTGCGCGAAAATGCTTTTCATCGAAGAAGCACTTTCGTAAGTATGTTTATTACAGACCGCACTATGGTGTGGATAAGGGAACATTCCATTTTCTTCACTGTAGTGCGGTCTCAGAGTGAGAATATTAAAGTAGGGGTGTGTGGGGTGCAGGGGGTGAAGCCCCTGCATAAATGTAGATTTCTTTCTTTTTAACATATTAAAGCGCTTTTTCGGTGAAAGCTTTCGCTAATATATGTTCGGTGATTATGGATTCGGGACTTTGCACATTCGTGCATAAGTCCTAGATCCATATATATATATATATATATATATATATATATATATATATGTAATTCTCTAAGTTATGATGGTACTGTGACTTATAAACTTATGTATTGACTTATTTATGCATGCATTTATCTATATTTATTTGTTTATTTATTAATTTAAATATTTGTTTACCTGGGTAGTGCAGTGATCAGTATTGACTAATTTCAGGCTCTTCCCTTTTTTGTTGTTTCTCAAGTAAAAAAAGAACAAATGTAAGAAATAGCAGAATAGCTCAGTTCAGTTATATCGAAAAACTATTATATGTACATCATAGTTAACAAGCGAGTTTAACATACAATAGTTCCAATAGTTTCTAAAGCGAGTCATCGTTCAATGACTCTGTGAGAAGAGTCTTGGAACAGAAATGTGGATAGTATGTTGGGTGATAATGCCCTGTGGAATAGCAGGAGCATTTAACATTGATGAAGAGATGGCTTTTTTTAGCTGCATTCTGAATTTTGAATAAATGTTGATTTCCTTAATGATGATAGGGAGAATTTGTCAAAGAGTAGATGCCTGACAGGAGAAAGCATGTGCAGTGCTGTGGGGTTTGGTTCTAGGGATAAAGAGAGTTGGTGTGACAGAGCATGTGCAGTGCTGTGGGGTTTGGTTCTAGGGATAATGAGAGTTGGTGTGACAGAGCATGTGCAGTGCTGTGGGGTTTGGTTCTAGGAGTAATGAGAGTTGGTGTGACAGAGCATGTGCAGTGCTGTGGGGCTTGGTTCTAGGGATAATGAGAGTTGGTGTGACAGAGCATGTGCAGTGCTATGGGGCTTGGTTGTAAGGATAATGAGAGCTGGTGTAACAGAGCATGTGCAGTGCTGTGGGGTTTGGTTCTATGTTTAATGAGAGTTCGTGTGACAGAGCATGTGCAGTGCTGTGAGGCTTGGTTCTAGGGATAATGAGAGTTGGTGTGACAGAGCATGTGCTGTGCTGTGGGGCTTGGTTCTAGGGATAATGAGAGTTGATGTGACAGAGCATGTGCAGTGCTGTGGGGCTTGGTTCTAGGGATAATGAGAGTTGGTGTGACAAAGCATGTGCAGTGCTGTGGGGTTTGGTTCTAGGGATAATGAGAGTTGGTGTGACAGAGCATGTGCAGTGCTGTGAGGTTTGGTTCTAGGGATAATGAGAGTTGGTGTGACAGAGCATGTGCAGTGCTGAGGGGTTTGGTTCTAAGGATAATGAGAGTTAGTGTGACAGAGCATGTGCAGTGCATGGGGTTTGGTTCTAGGGATAATGAGAGTTGGTGTGACAGAGCATGTGCAGTGCTATGGGGCTTGGTTCTCGGGATAATGAGAGTTGGTGTGACAGAGCATGTGCAATGCTGTGGGGCTTGGTTCTAGGGATAACGAGAGTTGGTGTGATAGAGCATGTGCAGTGCTGTGGGGCTTGGTTCTAGGGATAATGAGAGTTGGTGTGACAGAGCATGTGCAGTGCTGGGGACTTGGTTCTTGGGATAATGAGAGTTGGTGTGACAGAGCATGTGCAGTGCTGTCGGGCTTGGTTCTAGGGATAATGAGAGTTGGTGTGACAGAGTGTGTGCAGTGCTGTGGGGCTTGGTTCTAGGGATAATGAGAGTTGGTGTGACAGAGCATGTGCAGTGCTGTGGGGCTTGGTTCTAGGGATAATGAGAGTTGGTGTGACAGAGCATGTGCAGTGCTGTGGGGCTTGGTTCTAGGGATAATGAGAGTTGGTGTGACAGAGCATGTGCAGTGCTGTGGGGCTTGGTTCTAGGGATAATGAGAGTTGGTGTGACAGAGCATGTTCAGTGCTGTGGGGCTTGGATCTAGGGATAATGAGAGTTGGTGTGACAGAGCATATGCAGTGCTGTGAGGCTTGGTTCTAGGGATAATGAGAGTTGGTGTGACAGAGCATGTGCAGTGCTGTGGGGCTTGGATCTAGGGATAATGAGAGTTGGTGTGACAGAGCATGTGCAGTGCAGAGGGGCTTGGTTCTAAGGATAATGAGAGTTGGTGTAATAGAGCATGTGCAGTGCTGTGGGGTTTGGTTCTAGGGACAATGAGATTTAGTGTGGCTTGTGAGTACTGTCTGAGTTTGTATGATGATTTTTTTCATGAGTTGTAGCTGCAAGGGGAGTAAATGTGCAGAGCTGGAGTAGTTTGTAGAGTTGGAATCCTAACAGTATATTAGATTTTAGGTTTATGAGTTGCCATTTGGCTTTTTCTAGGATTATACTGTGGTACAGATGGAGGGGATGCACTTGTAATGAATTGGCAGATTCTGTTGGAGATTGTCTGGAGTGTTGTGGTGTGTTTCTTGGAGGTAGATGCAAAAACATGTAGTCAATATAATAGCTGACAAAGGAGAACTCCTTTGCTGATGGTTACTCTGTGTGTTTGAGATAGAAAAGAGGAGATATTTGTTTGCCAAGAAGATGAGGAGTTTATTTTTTTGGTCTCACAGTGCCTATGTGGAAATGAAATTGTAGATATTGATCAAGCCGCAATTCTAGTTATTTAAAGGTGGATTTTGTTTCTGTGGCATGGTTGTGTAAGTCAAGGATAGTTAAAGAGTCAGGTGCTTTTGAATGTTCTGCAGAATTCAAAAAAGTATAGTTTTGGTCTTGGTGAGGTTAAGAAGTAGGTTATAGTTGATGAGCCATTGGTGGAGCTCATGTAAGTCTGACTGAAGTTGGGATCAAATACTGCAGTTATAATTAAACAGGAAAGTTTCTACTTCATGGTTTTAGATTGCTATATACAGACTGCTTTTATTTCACCCATAAAGAAGCAATTTGGCACTATTAGCAGAGTTCTGCAAAACGTTGTCTAAAACTGAACGGCCTAACTTGACACTGGTAAGGGTAATAACAATAGTCATGAGTGCAGCACGTGTATGAGAGGGAGGGGTACAAACAATCATGGTTTGGGAATGATTCAAAAACAGTAGCTGCACCTAAGTGCAGCTGTTAGAACCAATTAAAACCAGTTTGAGAGAAACATATGAAAATGAGGGAATAATGTGATCCTATACCGTACACCCTGCTATAGATAATGACAAATATTTTAACAAAAAAAGTCAGTATGTCATATATGTGTAAATGCATGAGAAACAACTGGTAATATAAAGAACACCTGAAGCTCTGAATTCCAGCAGTACTCAGCTCATTTATTCAGAACTTCCTCGTGCCTGGTTTGGACACCTGTGACTGCAAGACTTGGATTGCTTCTAAAACCAGTTCACTATTAAAATATCATTGTAGTATTGTATGCCTATGAACTATTCGAACTACAGATGTTCGAATAGTTCATATGTGTGCAAGCTACATAATCGAATGTAATACTTGCGAATGTGCTGTGCATTCGCAAATATGAACATTTGAAGGGATGTACAGGGATTGCGGTATAGTGTAGTTAGGGAAATACAGCCCTTTCCTCACTGTAATGTGATCTCAGAGTTGGAATATATAGTGAGGGGGGTGTGGGGGGGTGCAGCCCTCCACAGGGGGGTACAGGGGGCTTGCCCCCTGAATAAACAGGATGTTAGGTGTACTAGTTAGGGAGTTATGGCAAGGGTGGAATTGCTATTAAGTGCCGTAAAATGTCATGTTCGACATTTTCGGCATTAACAGCTGATTTTCGACATTAGGGCCATTAAGTAATGTGTACTTTTGGCGAATTAGTTCACTGTTAAGTACCATTTTTGTTTTAAATTTTGATATTTTAATAGTAAACCTCTGAAACCATCTGGACCTACAAAACTGATATAAGTATATTTTTTGCACTTGCTCTAACTTTTTTAGTGATATTTAACAATTATGTGCACATTTATTTAATTTGTTGAATTTATTACTGTTTTTCAGCCTGTTCTTGTTAAAGAAACTCCATTTGTTTGCTATTGCTAGGTTGTTTTAACAGTATTCTGCAAAAGCTGTTCTGAGTTTGCCAAAGTTCTCTTGAGTCTGCCAAAATATTTCTATGTTTTGCAAAGTTTTTGTGTGTTGTGAATATTTCTCAGAGTTAGTGAACTTATTTACAAGGATTCCTGATATTGCAGGAATTCCTACTTCTGTTCTAAAGCATTTGTTACTGCACTTAAACTCAAAAAGTTTGTTTTACACTGCGAGAGTTCTTTTGCACTCTGGTGGGAGGAGAGAGCTAAATTCAACCCATCCAAGATGGGATCTACTGGTCAACAGCTTGTTGTGTTTTCATCTGATTGGCCTGAGGGTTTAACTATATAAAACTCTTTCATCTTGCTGGTATAAATGAATTACATTTTAATGAGACTGTGCTTATTTATTCAGAGCTTACTTGTGCCTGGCTTGGAACCTGTGACTGCAAAACTTAGATTCCTTCTAAAACTATCTGGACCTACAAAGCTGATATGAGTATATTTCTTTGCATTTGCTGTAACTGTTTCAGTGGATTTAGCACTTTTGTGCTGCATTTATTTATTTATTTAGTTGAATTCATCACTGTTTTTCAGCCTGGACTTATTAATGAAATGCGGTTCCCTGTGCTTGCATATAAGCAAACCTCTCTGGTTTAAAATCCTCTATAAGAAACACTCTCCATAGTCTCCCACTGTTCACAGCTGCTTGAACAGCTGCCAGTTTGTGAAGCAGGTGGTACCACTGTAAGTCATTTAATGAATGGTATACTACGAAACACTCTCACTTTGACATTTAAGTGACCCTCTTTTACTCCTTGCTATCTAGAAATTGTGTTTCCTTGCCTTACATATCATGGGCTAGATTCAGACATGCTGAAGTTAGACTGTTTGGTATCACTGTGCTCTTAAACCAACCATCTTACATTAAGGGGGCCTCCCTGCACCCTTGTGGCAGAAGTGTGTAGCTCAGGACCCATCGGAGTTATGGATTGGTGGAGAAAGGCTCAAGTTTGGGGTTTTCCCATTGGTAGTTGTGTTAAAAACTGTTTAAATTTGCCTGTATATAAGCCTCGCATTTTCATGGGTTTGCATGCAGTTTACCGAAGCTGATCAACATTTGGAAACTTTAGACAGAGGTCTGGAGTGCATCTGCACTGAAATGCAAGGCATTCACTGAACAAAAATGAAAAAGAAGTATATTTTAAGCCAGCACTGCAGTTTAACTGTACTGTGATGAAGTCCAGCTAGCCCACTTCATTCTTAAATACCACATTCAGAAAAGTCTTGCCCCAGTGGATGGGTAGTTTCACATCATTTATCCTGCCAGCTTGATTAATATGGGCATCTTGAAGCAATGTAGCAATTGCTTCATGTATACTGACACCCATTTACTCCTAAAGCAAACTAACGCCCTATGTGCGAGATGCAAATACACTGTGGAATTGGAGTCAATCCTCTCATGTAAAAACAAACTAGACATCAAACAGGTTGTCAGAACACAAGCATCACCTCTCACACAAACCTCTCCCCTCACACAAAATAAGGTCACAACACATAAACTCACATAGGCAGAGGTGCTCACAAAAAGCCTGTCAAAAACAGACACCTCCCTAATGCACACCACCCACACTCACCACTGAGCGAAAAGAAACCACTACACATACCTGTGCCTCAACAAATAAGCTTCTAAGGCAAAGCAAATTGAATGTCTTGGTCATAGGTAACTCCATAGTGAGACACACAGATATCCCCCTCACCAGACTGGACAAGGAGAAGGTCACAGTCATCTGCCTATCAGATTCCAGGATCCAACAAATTGTGCATGCATTCAAGTCACTCAACAGCAAGTACTGTTATGACTCTGTCATAGTCCATGTTGAAGTGAATGACTTGAGACGTACCTCTCTGGACTATATGAGGAGAGACATAATTGTTTTTGCTTGTTCATACTGAGCTGAACAGAGGAGAGGTACAGCCACAACTCTGTTTTGAGATTTCAGATGACTATAGGCACCTGAGCTTTCTAAAAAACATAAGTTGCCTGTTTTTTTTCTTATTTTTACTATGTATTGCTTATACTTATCATTTATTGCACTTTTTGTATTGTCTGCTGCCAACTTTTTTACTGTATTTTATTACTATAAACAAACTGCACTGTTGTACTACAACTGTCTGCCTTATTGGGCCTGTTTATTTTATTTATTTTATTTTACATTTGTTAACCGGGAAATTCCAGCTGGACCAGGTCCATTTACACCGGAGGACCCAGGGAAAAGAGCTCCAAAACGTTACAAAAAAAGAGAGAAGCAAATTTATACAGTGTTATACAAAGGTCATTTAAATAATACAACACACTGAGTTAGACATTTTACCAGACAAACACTGAAAATATATAAAATAAATTGGAAAAAGACATTTTCCCAGAAAAACAGTCAGGAATTCCATTTAATGCGCAGATGTATAATGATTGCGACAAAAAGAGGAGCAAAATCGCCCGCCATGAGAAGTAGCAACTAATCACCAGAGTTACTGGCGGGTTTAATACTGCACAGGGTTAAAGTGTGCAGCTTGGAAGTTGGGAAAAGAAGGGGGGAGATGGGAGAGTAAAGGTTAAGTGATACAAGGACATAACCAGGTGTTTAGTAGATGTGATTTGAGGGAGTTTTTGAATTGTGGGGTGGTAGAGGCAGTGGTCAGAGAATGGGGGGGGGGGATTCCGTTTTTTAGCAATGGTGTGGGAAAAGAGCGCTTTGCCTGCAGTATTGTTTACCCTGGAGATGCAGAGGAGAGATTTGTCACTAGATCGGAGATGCAGATTTGCAGTGTAATGGGTAAGAAGATTGGATATAGATGGGATTTTTTTTAGGGTACTTAAGGATGTCATATGCAGTAACTAGCTGATGGTAATTAAGTAGTTGTGGTAACTCTAACCATTTTAGTTCTTTTAGTACAGCACAGTGACTTGTTCTGTAAATGGAGTTTGTAGCAAACTTTGGCTATCTTATTGCAACAGGATTCTAGCTTGTTTAGGTCAGTTTTTCTAATATGGGTGAAAACAGGTGCTGCGTACAGCAGTGTGGACAGAAGGTGACTCTGGGCAAGGGTGACGCTTGCTTGGTGTGAGAGAAAGCTTTTGTGCCTATCATTTTAGTTACTATTTTCACTGTTTGTAAAGTGTTTAGCTACTTTTAGTGTTTGAAAGGTATTAACTGGAAATGTTCTCCATTTGTTAAGCATCTGTTTGTTTGTTCTGATTTTCCTGCCATGGAGTGAATCATACAACTGATTTGTTTGCAGTTAAAAGCATATTCTAGAGTCTCCTTGCTCTTTTTTGTTTAAAACTTATATTTAGTGTCTCACTGCTGTTTTTCTGCTGTGATAAACATTTCTGCAATATTTTCTGCCTACAATAGTGTAGCTAGTAGCTGTAGCATAGTCCAGACTCAGGGTTGCTGTTTCTCGGCCTGGTTGTTTGTAGTGGCTGTTTATTCTGAGCACATTTTCCAGGCCATCTTGGATTAGAAAGGGCCCTTCTGCACTCTAGTGAAAGGATTGTGTTGATTGGTCCCTGGCTGGTAAAGGTTGGCTGGTCTAGAGCTTGGAGTAAGCACCTCATTTGTTCTTTTGAACTTTTTTAAAACTTGTTTTAGGTTTTAACTTTCAGGTATTTAACCCCCACCCTTGAGTGGGTTTCTGCTTGTTTGCTCATTGTACAGCACCATGGACTCCCACTCAATTGTGCACCATAGCTGGGCAGATAATTTTAACAAATTTCCCCTTACATACAGCTGTATCCCAACAGTGTAGTTCCTCATCTTTAGCACATTTCCAGGCAAAGAGGCAGTATTAGTGAAGCTGTGTAGGCACCTCATTGTAATAACAGCCTCAAGAGTTTTTCTGCTGCCCCAGTCTGTCTACTAGTGTAGCATTAAGTCTAGCCTCTATGGTATTAATACAACTTGCCCACTAGTTATTCCTATGTATGGCCCCTTTCCTACCATATTCCTATTTCTGACCATATAAATTAATCTAGCACTATGAATGGGCAATTTTCCACCGTTTCTCCAGCCAGCTTGGTCAACATAGGTATCCTGAGGCAGTGTAACAGGTGCCTCATGTACACAGACAACCCTCTACTTCTACTCCACACACACTCAACATGTGAGAGATGCAACTATATTAAAAACCTTGAATCCATGCTCTCTCACATGCCAGTCAATATATCGGACACTGAGCGGGTTGTCAGCAGGCACACCTCACCACCTATTCCACCCAAACCCACATCACACATACCTACATATGCGGAGGTCCTTGCCAGAAACTTACCTAAACACCAGAGACCTCCAAAACACAAACACAAGCACGCTACACATAATACTTCCTCTGCAGAACACAATACACACACTAGCTCATGCACCAGTGTCCCACCTGTCAAGCCCATAGGGCTAAACACTGCACCTAACATATTAGCCATAGGAGACTCCATTGTTAGACACACAGATGTCCCTCTCACCAGGCTGGATAAGGAGAAGGTCACGGTCAGCTGTCTGTCAGGTGCCAGGATCCACCATATCACACATGCACGCAAGTCTCTCAACAACAGGTACCATTATGACTCTGTCATAGTCCATGTTGATGTGAACGACTTCAGACATACCTCTCTGGACTATATAAGTTCATAGGTTGGTACTGGGCTATCTGCCCAAAGGCATATATTAGCCCAGCCACGTTGTGCAGTATTCACCACCCCTTTAGTAGTTCCCTAGACCCTTGTACTAGCAGCTAGTACCCTTGGCCCCTATCTAGTAGTGCTTTTAGTGTGATCCCCGGTGTGAACTTTCTGTTACCCATCCACTCATCAAGGTTCCTCTTGAAGAGTGTTACTGAGGGGCTCTGTCTTATGTAGATCGGGACCCTGTTCCATAGTAAGGGAAGTCTCTGTGAAGGGAATCTATATCTCCAGCATGTTCTATTCATTGTTGTGCTGAGGTTTACATCCCTAGAGCATGTAGCTCGAGTAGATTTGGTTTTGCTAAGATGGAGCATGTTCAACAATTCTGGGCTGGACATGGCTCTGTACATTAGACAGAGATCGCCTCTGAGAAAGTGGTATGCAACAGAGTCTTAGCTTTTTCAATCGTGCTGCATAGGGCATCTGTTTGAGGCCAGTAATCCTCTTGGTTAGGTACCTCTGTGGTCTCTCCAGCTGCTGGAGATGTCTAGCCAGGTACATTCCAATTGGTGCATTGTACTCAATAATGGGTCTGATGAGGGAAGAGTAGAGGGGCACCATTACATCCTTAGATCTTGATGCGAACCCTTTCGTGATCAGATGGGTCACATAGAAGGATTTTCTAACCACTTTGGCAACATGGTTATCAAAGAAAAGCTGACTATCTACTTGGGTCCCTAGATTCCTTATTTCTTCTTCATATGAAGAGAGACATGACCGAGCTCTCAGAATATGTGTCTCAGGCAGATATGTCCTTAGCCTTAAGCAGCATTTTAACTTCACCTAGAATGATGCCTCAATACAAACAGAAAATTATTGACTTCAATAATTGGCTTAGTTTTTGGTGTCCTTCTAAGGGGATCCAGTATCTGTCAGCCTGGGATGACATGATCAACAGACCTCAATGCTTTGCCAGAGATGGTCTTCATCTGTCACCCTGGGATTTTGGCTACTGGATAAGGCTGTTGCCACCCCATAGTACCTTTTTAGGAAGTGTCACAAGGACAAAACTCCTGACATAAAAATACCAACCAAAAATAACCTCAAGGTCATGTTGCTAAACACTAGGAGTCTTAACATGAAACTGCCTCACTGGAAGCAGTCCTCACCTTGGAAGATGCAGATATTTGTGCAGTCATGGATACCTAGTTCAAAGCTATGGAGAGTATCCCAGACATACCGGGTTATACCTCCTTCCACACATTCAGACCACAAACTGAAGGCAAGCAAACTAAATGAGGTGGTCTAGCAATATTCATCAAGGATAAATGCACCTCCAGATTGGCTAAACAGAATGACACCCTAGAGATACTTCAGGTGCAATTAACTGTTGGTAGGACACCTATTCAAGTCATTGCCAGCTACAGAACCCCCTCCATGAATCAAGGCACACACTCTGCCTAGTTGGATCAACATGAGTCTATCAAGATACATCCTAACACCATAGTTCTGGCTGACTTTAACTATCCTGGCATTGACTGCATGAATTATTCATGCTCAGACTCACTTGCCCAAACATTTATTATTTTATTTATTTATTTTTATTTGACATTTGTTGACTGGATTATTCTGATTGGGCAGTTGCCCTTTTTCAGCGGAAACCCGAGGAGAAAAGTTCCAAAAGATACAATAATTGATATAAGAGTTGGAGTTCCTCGACTTTGTCAACTCCAATGCCCTGGACTAGCTCATTGACACCCCCCACCAGGGGCGCCAACATCCTGGACGTAGTGCTTACAAATATGGGAGACAACTGTAGCTCACCCACTGTGAATTCATCCTGATGAGATCTGACCACAAATCAGTCTCCTTTGAGGTAACTATCACACCTGACCCTCCCCTTGCAACAACTAGACTAAAAAACTTCTCCAAAGCAGATTATAACCTCTTACAGGATGGTATAAATAGCGTCATTGCACCTCAGAAGGAACCGGTAACTATGCCAAGCTCTACACCAATGCCCTATACAAGCACCTGTATAACTGCATTGACCAAAACAAGCACTTCAAGGAAAAGCAAACCTGCCTGGTGGACAACCACCATTAACACGCTTGACAATAAAAAGAATAACTGTTGTCCAAGAGTAAGAAGGAGCGGGTTCTAAACTGGACACACTCCCTCCTCATCTTAAATAAGCAAATAAAACTTCTTGGAGAATAAGAAGGAGTGGGCTCTAAACTGGACACACTCCCTCCTCAGCTTAAATAAGCAAATAAAACTTCTTGGAAAGTAAGAAGGAGCGGACTCTAAACTGGACACACTCCCTCCTCAGCTTAAATAAGCAAATAAAACTTCTTGGAGAGTAAGAAGGAGCGGACTCTAAACTGGACACACTCCCTCCTCAGCTTAAATAAGCAAATAAAACTTCTTGGAAAGTAAGAAGGAGCGGGCTGTAAACTGGACACACTCCCTCCTCAGCTTAAATAAGCAAATAAAACTTCTTGGAAAGTAAGAAGGAGCGGGCTCTAAACTGGACACACTCCCTCCTCAGCTTAAATAAGCAAATAAAACTTCTTGGAGAGTAAGAAGGAGCGGGCTCTAAACTGGACACACTCCCTCCTCAGCTTAAATAAGCAAATAAAACTTCTTGGAGAGTAAGAAGGAGCGGGCTGTAAACTGGACACACTCCCTCCTCAGCTTAAATAAGCAAATAAAACTTCTTGGAGAATAAGAAGGAGTGGGCTCTAAACTGGACACACTCCCTCCTCAGCTTAAATAAGCAAATAAAACTTCTTGTGAAGTCCTCTAAGGCAAACTATGAATCCAAGTTAGCTTCCTCAATCGTGGACAACCATAAGGTGTTCTTTAGTTACATCCGTAACCTAAAAGGTAAGGCTCATATTTGCACCAACCTGGTAGTAAATGGTAACACATAAAATTAGCCAGTGGAAATAGCTAACCTGCTAACCAACAGGTTTGATAAAAACTTCACTCCCCCACCCTACCATGTGTCCCCTACCTTGCATCTCTAAAAAGCATGTCATAGACGCCCTCTCTAAGTCCAAAAACACAGCATGAGTAGGACCTGATAACATCTTGGGCTGCATCCTGCATGGCCTCAAATAAGAATTAGCACCACCATTGGCAACTCTTTTGAATCATAGTCTAAGCACTGGCTTAATCCCAGCTGAATGGAAAACGGCCCCCGTTATCCCCCTGCAGAAAGGTGGTGCTTCTACCGACCCTGGGAACTACAGACATATTAGCATGAATAGCTTTATCTGCGAGGTCATGAAGAGAATCATTACGGACCTTATCAACAATGGTATAGGTAATCCCAAACACTAAATCCTACTCATTTTGGAATTGTCAAGGGGAGATCATGCTTGTTAAACCTGGTGGACTTCTTCAAGCCAGTCACAAGGGCCATGGATGAGGAGAAGGCTGTGCATACAGCCTACCTAGACCTGGTAAAGGCATTTGACACTGTCCCTCACTCGGGCATCATTGACAAACTCTCCCAGCTAGACACTGATCCTTATATTGTAAGGTGGGTCTCTGATAGAACCCATACCATCAAAATAGGAGAATCCAGCTTGAACAGCAAACCCGTTACCACTGGTGTTCCACAGGGATTGGACCTGGGACCTCTAGTGTTTGGAATCTATTTCACTGAAGTAAAAGCTAAAACCAAGGGATGACTGAAAAAGTTTGCTGACAACTGCAAACTGGCTGCGGTCATAGAATCTCCAAACAATGCCAACATCCTTCAAGACGGTCTTATACAAACAAATCATTGGTGCCTTAGTTATGGCCTCAAATTCAATGCAGAAAAATGTATTATCATCCCTTTCGGCAAGAGCGATGTTCCTGCAAATTACCACATCAATGGCAACACCCTAAGTATGCACTCAGTGGTGAGAGATCTGGGCACTCAGTTTGACAGCAACCTTGCCTTTGATCACCATGTCATGGTAAGAAGAGCATTCTATATGACTAATCCAATAAGTAAGGACATTGCCTCGAAAAAAACTGAAGTTATCAGCTCCCTGTACACTTCACTCATTAGACCAATAATTGAGTACAACACCCTAAAGCTAGCTACAAAAACAAAATTGCTGCAGATTCTAAAGACAACCACAAGGCATTCTATAGTTTTGTCAAGAATATACATGGCAATATCTGCTCTGAGTTACAGCACAATGGCATTACATATACAGAACCAACTGATATTGCCAACATATTGGCCAACAGGTTCAGTATGAACTTTACCCCCCTTTCACCACCTGAAGGGCCTATCACAATACCTGAGGAATGCCAAGTTCCTATTATCACAGCTACACAGGTAAAAAATGCGCTGTCCAAAATCAAGAATACAGCTTTCATGGGACCTGATAATATCCATGGTTGTGTTCTACATGAATTAAAAAGTGAACTGGCACCACACCTGTGTACCCTGTTCAATCACAGCCTCATTTCAGGCTTTCTTCCTACCGAATGGCACACTGCTATGGTCATCCCACTCCACAAAGGGGGAGCGACTACAGTCTGAAGAGTCTGATATGTAAGGTTATGAATCGCATCATCATGGACCTTATAAATAAGGACATAGGGAATCTCCAAACTCTGGACCCCATGCAGTTTGGGTTTGTGAAAGGTAGATCATGCTTGCTCAATCTGATAGATTTCTTTGTGTCTGTCACCAGAGCTATGGATGAGGGCAAGGTAGTTCACACAGCCTACCTAGAGCTTGCCAAGGCCTTCGACACCATCCCTCACTCAGGAATCATAGATAGACTCACTAAACTAGACATAAACTCCTATGTCATAAGATAGGTTGCCAACTGGCTCATTGATAGAACCCACACTGTGAAAGTAGCAGACTCCAAATCTGACTACCGACCAGTTACAAGTGGTGTCCCACAGGAATCGGTCCTAGGTCCTCTCCTGTTTGGCATCTACTTCTCTAAAGTTCAAGCCACCACAAAGGGACTCTGGCTGACCAAGTTCACAGATGATTGCAAACTGGGAGCCATTATTGATTCTCCAGCTGATGTAGACATTCTACAAAAAGGTCTCACTGACACCAATGACTGATGCCAGAACCATGGCCTTGCGCTCAGTGCCAAAAAGTGGATTGTCATTCCCTTTGGGAAACATTTGGTGCCCATGAACTACCACATAGGTGGTAGTCCACTAAACACTGAAGGTGTGATAAGAGACCGGGGACACGGGTTGACAGCAACCTCTCCTTTGATAACTGCATTGCCACTGTAGTCAGAAAGACCTTCTGTGTGGCACATCTAATTACAAAAGGTTTCTCATCCAGGAAAAAAGAGGTCATAATCCCTCTCTACTCATCCGTCATTAGACCTATTATAGAATACAATGCCCCATTTCGTATGTACCTCACAAGACACCTACAACAACTGGAAAGGCCACAGAAATACCTCACTAAGAGGATCTTAGGCCTTAGACACATGCCCTATATGGAGAGACTCAAAAATTTCCAGCTATACTCTGTCTCTTATCGCCTACTTAAAGGTGATCTCTGCTTGACATACAAAGCCATGTCTGACCCAGAGCTGCTAGATATGCTATACCTAAAGAAATCCCAATCCCCCCTTACCACATGCCCCAGGAACCTAAACCTCATTACCACAATAAACAGAACCTGCTGGAGGGACAAGTGCCTAACCCAGAGACTTCCCATACTCTGGAATAAACTTCCTATTCACATCAAGCAGAACACTTCACTGGCCCTCTTTAAGAGAAATCTCGATGAGTGGGAGGGCAATAGGAAGTTCACCCCGTGGATCACTTCAGTGGCATTGCTTGACAGGGGCACTGGGAACTAACTTTGTGCGGCATGATGCCAGGGAATCTTTTTTGGCTAGGCTTATATAGGCTCCAGGGCCATTAGCCTAGTACACACCTATGAACCTTTGAACCCCCTTTAGCATGTACCTTTCAAAGCACCTACAGCAATTGGAGAGACCACAAAGTTTCCTCACAAAGAAAATTCAAGGTCTTCAGCATTATTCTATGTGGATCGGCTAAAATCACTGTCACTTTATTCTGTTTCATACAGACTACTCAGAGGCAATCTCTGCCTTGCATATAAGGTGATCTCTGACCCTGCTTTATTGGAAATGCTGCACATCCACAAGTCAAATGGCACATGGGTTACTCGGTCTAAAGACTTAAACCTGGTATGTGACATCAGTAGAACCTGCTGGAGGGACAGATTTGTCTCCCAGAGGTTACGACACCTTTGGAATAGACTCCCACTTCATGTCAAACAGAGCAACTCATTGGCCTTCTTTAAACACAATCTGGACGATTGGATGGGTAACCGTACATTCACCCTGGGGGTTCCACTTGTGTCCATCTTGGACAGGGGAAATAGGTGTTGATCACGGTAACAAAGGTAAAATTTGGCTAGGCTTATAAGGGCCCTCGGGCCATTAGCCTAGTAACTTCCTATGATCCTATGATGGTACTTTCTGATTATGTGTCCCTGACAGGTATGTCCCTAATCCTAAGCGGTATCCTACTCTCACCCAGAATGATGCCAAAATATAAACAAAAAATGATTGACTTCAATAATTGACTCAGCTTCCGGTGTCAATCAAGGGGGATCCAGTATCTGTCAGCCTGGGAGGATATGCTAGACAGACCTTGCTGCTTTGCTAGAGATGGTCTGCACCTGTCACCATAGGCTTTTGGATATTGGCAAAGCCCCTTGCCTCCCAAATAGTGCCTTTTTTAGGCAATCAAAACAAATTTTCCAGTCTAACAAAATCTAATTGAGATAAACTCAGGGTCAGGCTGCTTAATGCTAGGAGTTTAAATGTGAAACTGCACTCCCTGAAAGCACTCCTCAACTTTGAGGATGCTGATGTCTGTGCAGTTACCGAGACATGGTTCAAGGTCGCTGACAGCACTCCAGCTGTGCAAGGCTACAATGCCTTCCACACATTCAGACCTCAAAATGATTGTGAAGGAACCAAAGGTGGAGGTGTATCCATCTTCATTAAAACAAAATACACTTTGAGAGTGGTCAAACAGCATGACTCTCTCAAACTACTCCATGTCCAATTAACAATTGGGAAAGTACCATACCACATCATTGGTAATTATAGATCCCCACCATGAACCAGGATAAGCACAGAACCTATCTTGATTTACTGGATTTCCTCACCATACAGGCCAACACCTAAGCCATGGGAGATTTCAACTATCCTTCCATAGACTGGGGGACATACATGAACAAAAATGCTCACCTAGAGGTTCCTGGACTTTAACACCAATGTTCTGGAACAGATAGTCTGCACCCCAACTAGGGGATGTAATGTTCTGGACATAGTACTCACCAACATGGGGGGGGTCACTGTACTTCCTCATCCATTTGGGTGCCAGGATTCTTCAGATCATGCAGGTGCTCAGGTATCTCAGCAACAAGTACAATTATGACTCTGTCATAGTTCATGTTGGATTGAATGACCTGAGACGTACCTCACTGGACTATATGAAGTGAGACATGACTGTGCTCTCTAAGTACGTGTCCAGGCAGGTATGTCCCTAGCCTTGAGCAGCATACTACCCTCACCTAGAATTATGCCACAGTATAAATAAAAAAATGATTTATTTCAATAATTGGATTCGTTTTTTGTGTCATTCAAAGGGTGTCCAGTTTCTGACAGCCTGGGAAGCCATGGTCGGCAAACCTCGCTGCGTTGCCAGAGACGGTTTGCACATGCCACCACAAGGCTTTTGGCTGCTGGCAAAGGCTCTTGCCTCCCCCATAGTGCATTTTTAGGCAAGGTCACAAAAACAAACTTACCAACGTGAAATTTGCCAGTCATAACAAAATAAGGATCACGCTGCTAAACACAAGGATCTTAAACCAAAAACTGCACACACTGGAAACACTTCTATCACTGGAAGATGTAGATATCTGTATAGTCACAGAAACCTGGTTCAAGGCCTCAGAGAGTACGCTGGCCTTGCAAGGTTACAATGCCTTCCAGACCTTCAGACTGCAAAATGAACTTGTGAGAACCAACGGAGGCAGTGCTTCTATCTATATTACAGATAAATTCACTTCCCGTTTAGTTAGACTGGACAACTCCATGGAGTTACTTCAAGTTCAGGTTACAGTGGGGGTAAGACCCCCATTCAAGTCATACCCAGTTATAGATCCCCCTCCATGGGTCACGACAAGCACAAAGCCTACTTGACCAAACTGGAGACAATCTGAATATTACGGAACACTCTGATTATGGGGAATTTTAATTATCCCACCATCAACTGGGAATCTACACCACCCCTAACCCACTAGCGCAAAAGTTCTTTGACTTTGTTAACTCAAATGCCCTGGAAAAAATTGTTCATACCCCAACAAGAGGAACAAGCGTACTAAATCTGGTCCTCACTAACTTGTCAAAGAGATGTACTACCGCAACTGTGGGACCCTCATTAGTTAAAACGGACCACAAATCAGTCACCTTCTAGCTGACACTAACACCAGAACTCATGAAATCAGACTAAAAAACTTCATCAAGGCAAACCATACCCTCCTAGGTGAAGGTATAAATGCATTCCAAGCCCTACCCTTAGCTGGAAGTGGTAACTACGCCAACGCTTACACTAAAGCCCTGTACAATCACTTACATTAGTGTACAGACTCAGCTGTACCAGGAAGAATCAAAGACAGAGCCCCAAGTAAAAACAAGCCAACATGGTGGATATCCAGCATCAATATGCTTTACAATAAATGCAGAAAGTTGCTGTCCATGAAAACGAAGGCGAGACCCCAACAATGGAGAAGCACCATTCCTCAGCCTCAACAGGCAAATAAGACAACTTATCAAATCCTCTATGGGCTTCTTTGAGAAAAACTTTTCTAGCACAGCCAAGGATAACCATAAGGCCTTTTACAGCTATGTACGTAGCCTGAAAAGTAGAACTCTAGCATGTGCAGAACCAGTGACCAGCAGTATCACACACACTGATCCCACAGAGATAGCAAACCTACTAGCTGATAGGTTTGGTGAAAATCTCACTCCCTTGTCCCCTCCAAATCCTATCACAAACCTTCCCCCAACCCCCACCCCCACCCTACATAGCTGAAGAACAGGTCATCAAAGCCTTGTCCAAGGCAAAAAACACAGCATCTATGGGAACCAACAGCATCCCAGGCTGTCTTCAAAACAGGATACAAAAATGAACTAGCATCACCATTAAGTAACTTTTTCAATCATAGTCTAACCAGAGGCTTTGTTCTTGTGGAATGGAGAACTGCACTTGTTTTGAATTTGGCCAGGCAAATAAGTCACCTCACTGGAAAACATGAAGATCACATTTAAACTTTTTTTTTTATTATTTTCTATGAGATTCTGTTCAATCTCAAAAACAGATATTTTATCCAGTGTGTCACTTAAAAGGACAGAGTGAGCATTATTCTCAATTGTTAGTATTAAAGCATCATAATGTTTTCTAACTTCAGTTTTAAGCTTATGCTCGATAGGTTCAAAAAAATATTCATGAGCTTCATATATTGGAAGGACAGAGACAAATTTAAACATTATCATTGCTTTAACAGTTTAGGAAACTTGTCATGATAAGTGGGCATTTTTAATATGTGGAGGCCACGGGGAACAATTTTACTTTTAAACAGTGTTTATTTCTGTATATGATCTTTAATATATCCTTTATAATAGGATAATTATTAAATTGTTCTAATTGTTTTAATTGTTTAATTGTATTTATTATATAAAAAGTTGTAGTCTTCTTTTTTGATGCCTGAAGAAGCAGCTTTTTATCTGCAAAAGTTTTACGTGCGAAGTGAAATAAATGATTGTTGCAATAGCTACTTGTGATTTGTGGCTTCTCGTATTTCCAGAGCTTTGATTTTGCTACTGGATTTGTGCCCTAGATGCTTTTGTTATACTGAATGGAGAACAGCAACAATTATTTCCCTCCGCAAAGGTAGCCTAGAAACAGTTCGGTGAATTGCAGAACCATAATTCTGATCTGCCTCATCTGTAAGGCCATAGAACGTATAATTATAGACCTCATAAATAAAGACATAGTCGACCTGCAAATCTTGGATCCTACCCAATTTGGTGTTGTCAAGGGCAGATCCTTCTTGTTAAATCCTGTAGATTTTTTTGAAAATGTGACCAGGACCATTGATGAGGGCCAATCTGCGCACACAGCCTACCTCAACTTGGCAAAGGCTTTCAACACAATCCCACACTCAGACAATACCAATAAACGTAGGAAACTGAATGTAAACCCCTTTGTCGTAAAATGGGTTACCAATGGGCTCAAAAACCAGAGACACGCTATCAAAGTGGATGAATCCACATCAACCAGCAGACCTGTTACCAGCGGGGTGCTACAGTGGTCAGTGTTGGGCCACCTACTGTTTGGTATATACTTCTCAGAAATTCAGGTCAAAACTAAGGGGTTGTGGCTGACCAAGTTTGCAGATGACTGTAAAACTGGGTGCAATTACTGACTCCCCGAATTATGTCAGTATATTCCAGGAGGATCTTCCCAAATTATGTCAGTATTTTCCAGGAGGGTCTTATGCAAACCAATGACTGGTGTCTTAGTCACTGTCTCAAACTGAATGCAAAGAAATGCATCATCATTCTCTTTGGCATAAACAATGTCCCTTCACACTATCAAATCAACAACAATAGCCTAAGTACCCATGAAGTGGCAAGGGTCTTGAGATCACAAGTTGATCGCGACTTTAACTTCGACCACCATGTGTCTACTGCAATAAGGGAGGCTTTCCATGTAGCACACTTGATTAGTAAAGGCATTGCTCGAAGAGCAAAAGAGGTTATAACCCCTCTATACTTGGCACTAATCTGGCCCACCCCATTTGGCATGTACTGTACAAAGCCCCTGCAGCAATTGGAGAGACCTCAGATGTTTTTAACAAAGAAGAACAAGGGACTCCAGCACATGCTGTACACAGACTGACTAAAGTCCCTGTCACTTTACTGTGTATTGTATAGACTTCTTAGGGTAGACTTATGCCTGGCTTACAGAGCAATCTCATACCCAAACCTAATGAACTTGCTGCATATTCATAAATCAAACAGGACTAGAGCCACCCCTTCAATGGACCTAAATATGGCCTGTGACTTAAACATGACATGCTGGAGGGGCAGAGTTATCTCCCACAACTGCTGCATCTTTGGAATAGGTTATCTATTCATGTGAAACAGAGCACCTCTATGATATTGTTGAAAAGGGACCTGGACGAGTGGATGGGGCACTGTAAATTCTTACCTGGAATAACGCCACAACCCTCCTGGAAATGGGCAGCAATTACTAAATGCAGTCTTGGGTATTTTTATTTTATTTATTTATTTTTTTATTTATTTAACATTTATTGACTGGGAAAGTCTGACTAGGACAGATTCTATTTTCAGTGGTGGCCTGGGAAGAAATGCTCCAGATGCATGTTTTTAGACTGTAGGAGGAAACCAGAGTACCTGGAGGCAACTCAGACGAACACAGGGAGAACATGAAAACACTGCACAGAAGGCACCCCAGCCGAGAATCGAACCTAAGAACCTCTTCCTGAGAGGCGATAATGTTAACTGCTGCACCACCCATAATAAATATTATATAATAATAATATATAATAGTATATAATAATACATAATAGTATTAACTAACATTTCTATGGTAATACGTTGGGATGAAATGGCTAGGCTTGAAATTACCTCCACGTCAATAGCCTAGTAATCTACTATGATTTTATGATCCTATCAGTGATGCCTTCCCTGGTTAGGTCAGACCACAGATCCATCTTGTTTGAAGTAACTACTGGAACTGACAGCCTCACAGGAACAAAAACTATAAAAAACTTCACCAAAACTAACTACAGCCTACTAAGCCATGGTATAAAAAGCTTCTTACCACCTGCAATCACAGACATCAAGGACCACTATGCAGGAGTGTATGCAAATTCCCTGTACAGACACTTAAGTGGCTGCATAAACTCTGCTGTACCTGACCAGATCAAAACCAGGTCTTCCCATAAAAACAAGCCACCGTGGTGGACTTTAGATATAAACAGATTATATAACAAGAGGAAGAAACTGTTGTCCAAAAGCAAGAGGGATATCACTCCACAGAGGAAGAGTTCCCTCCTAAGCCTAAATAAGAAAATCAGAAATTTTGTAAAGTCTTCTACAGCAAATTATGAAACTAAAATTGCATGCCTAGTGAAGGATGATCATAAGACATTCTTTAGCTACATCCAGAGTCTAAAAGGGAATTCCCAGCTATGTGCCGAAATGTTTGTATATGGGATCACTCACCCACCAGAAGATATTGCCAACCTGCTAGCTGACAGATTCAGTTCAAACTTCACCTGCCACCCCCACCTACCATATCCCAAAGCATACCTGACACCAGCCCTCTGCCTAATATCTCTAGAGAAGAGGTCACCTCTGCACTCACCAAGGCCAAAAACACGGCCTCAATTGGACCAGATAATATCCCAGGTTGTTTACTAAAAAATATAAAACAAGACCTAGTGGACCCACTTGGCATTCTCTTTAATAATAGCTTGAGAACTAGCTATGTTCCTGCAGAATGGAGAACAGCAACAGTAATCTCCCTGCACAAAGGGAGGCCATCAACTGACCCTGGGAACTACAGACCCATAAGTCTAACCAGCTTCATCTGCAAGGCCATGGAAATAATTATCATGGACCTTATCAGAAAGGATGTAGGTGATCTCCATATGCTGGACCCAACCCAGTTTGTTTTTTTTAAGGGTAGATCATGCTTATTAAACTTGATGAACTTCTTTACGAATGTCACCAAAGCCATGGACGAAGGTAAGAGAGTGCACACAGCCTATCTTGACCTTGCCAAGGCTTTTGGCATAATTTCCCACTGTGGCATCATTGAGAAACTCTCCTAAATAAGGATTAATACTTGCTTTAATAGCTGGGTAGCCAGTTAGCTCACCAACAGAACACACTATCAAAATTGGTGACTCCACCTCCACCAGTAGATCCATCACCAGTGGTGTACTACAGGGGTCTATGCTGGGCCCCTTACTGTTTGGCATCTATTTCTCATAAATCCAGGTCAAAGTAGAAAGCTTTTGGCTCACTAAGTTCACTGATGATTGCAAACTGGGAGCAATCACTGAGTCCCCCAACAGTGTCAACATATTACAAGAAGGGCTAACACAAACAAATGCTTGGTGCCAAAGCCATAGTTTAAAACTAAATGCAAAAAATGCAATATTATTCCCTTTGGCAAAACAGAATTACCTACAAATTACAATATTGACAGCACCCCTTTGAGTTCCAACCAAGTGGTGAGAGACTTGGGAACACAGGTTGATAGCAATATGAACTTTGACCACCATGTTTCTACAGTGGAAAGGAAAGCCTTCCATGTAGCACACCTCATAAGCAAGGGCATCTCATCGAGGTCAAAGGATGTTATAATTCCATTGTACTCGACCCTCATCAGACCACTAATAGGGTATAATGCAGGCTTTTGCATGCACCTCACCAGACACCGAAAACAGCTGCAGAACCTTCAGACGTTTCTCACAAAGAAAATATAGGGACTGCAAACCATGACCTACATGGACAGGCTGAAAGCCTTGTCACTTTACTCTGTATCTTATAAGCTGCTGTGGGGTGACTTGTGCCTGGCCTATAGGTCAATGTCCAACCCAGTCCTAATGGAAATGCTGCACATCTGTAAGTTAAATGGCACAAGAGTCACGTGCTCTAGGGATCTCAACCTAGCTTATGACATTAACAGAACATGCAGGAGAGACATATATGTCTCCCAGAGACTGACGCTTCTCTGAAATAGACTTCCTCTTCACATAAAACAGAGCTCCTCACTGATCATATTCAAACTCAGCTCAGATAATTGGATGGGAGACTACAAATTTGCTCCTGGGGGCATCCATATCCCTCATGGACAGGAGTAGCCTGTGTTGATCGCAGACCTGCTTGGTTCATAAATTCGTTCTGCAAACTACCCAAAAAGAAGAAATGAGGATACTTGGAATTAACATGGCTAGGCTTGTAAAGGCTCTAGGGCCACTAGCCCAGTAACCTTCTATGAAACTTTGAACTAGAAATGTACATATAGTACAAGGTATAACTGATGCCACACAATATATACATATAGTACAAGGTATGACTGATGCTACACAGTATGTACATATAGTACAAGGTATAACTGATGCTGCACAATATGTACATATAGTACAAGGTATAACTGATGCCACACAATATATACATATAGGACAAGGTATGACTGATGCTACACAGTATGTACATATAGTACAAGGTATAACTGATGCTGCACAATATGTACATATAGTACAAGGTATAACTGATGCCACACAATATATACATATAGTACAAGGTATGACTGATGCTACACAATATGTACATATAGTACAAGGTATAACTGATGCTGCACAATATGTACATATAGTACAAGGTATAACTGATGCCACACAATATATACATATAGTACAAGGTATGACTGATGCTACACAGTATGTACATATAGTACAAGGTATAACTGATGCTACACAATATGTACATACAGTACAAGGTATAACTGATGCCACACAATATGTACATATAGTACAAGGTATGACTGATGCTACACAATATATACATATAGTACAAGGTATAACTGATGCTACACAATATGTACATACAGTACAAGGTATAACTGATGCCACACAATATGTACATATAGTACAAGGTATGACTGATGCTACACAATATATACATATAGTACAAGGTATAACTGATGCTACACAATATGTACATACAGTACAAGGTATGATGCTGCACAATATGTACATATAGTACAAGGTATGATTGATGCTGCACAATATGTACATATAGTACAAGGTATAACTGATGCTACACAGTATGTACATATAGTACAAGGTATAACTGATGCCACACAATATATACATATAGTACAAGGTATGACTGATGCTACACAGTATATACATATAGTACAAGGTATAACTGATGCCACACAATATATACATATAGTACAAGGTATGATCGATGCTACACAATATGTACATATAGTACAAGGTATGATTGATGCTACACAATATGTATATATAGTACAAGGTATGATTGATGCTGCACAATATGTACATATAGTACAAGGTATAACTGATGCTGCACAGTATGTGCATATAGTACAGGGTATGACTGATGCTACACAATATGTACATATAGTACAATGTATGACTGATGCTACACAGTATGTACATATAGTACAAGGTATAACTGATGCCACACAATATATACATATAGTACAAGGTATGACTGATGCTACACAGTATGTACATATAGTACAAGGTATAACTGATGCTACACAATATATACATATAGTACAAGGTATGATCGATGCTACACGATATGTACATATAGTACAAGGTATGATTGATGCACAGTATGTACATATAGTACAAGGTATGACTGATTCTACACAGTATGTACATATAGTACAATGTATGATTGATGCTACACAGTATGTACATATAGTATAAGGTATGAGTGATGCTGCACAATATGTACATATAGTACAAGGTATGATCGATGCTACACAATATGTACATATAGTACAAGGTATGACTGATTCTACACAGTATGTACATCTAGTACAATGTATGATTGATGCTACACAGTATGTACATATAGTATAAGGTATGATTGATGCTGCACAATATATACATATAGTACAAGGTATGATCGATGCTACACAATATGTACATATAGTACAAGGTATGATTGATGCACAGTATGTACATATAGTACAAGGTATGACTGATTCTACACAGTATGTACATATAGTACAATGTATGATTGATGCTACACAGTATGTACATATAGTATAAGGTATGATTGATGCTGCACGATATGTACATAGAGTACAAGGTATGATTGATGCACAGTATGTACATATAGTACAAGGTATGACTGATTCTACACAGTATGTACATATAGTACAATGTATGATTGATGCTACACAGTATGTACATATAGTATAAGGTATGATTGATGCTGCACGATATGTACATAGAGTACAAGGTATGATCGATGCTACACAATATGTACATATAGTACAAGGTATGACTGATTCTACACAGTATGTACATATAGTACAATGTATGATTGATGCTACACAGTATGTACATATAGTATAAGGTATGATTGATGCTGCACAATATATACATATAGTACAAGGTATGATCGATGCTACACAATATGTACATATAGTACAAGGTATGATTAATGCTACACGATATGTACATATAGTACAATGTATGATTGATGCTATACAATATGTACATATAGTACAAGGTATGATTGATGCTACACAGTGTGTACATATAGTACAAGGTATGATTGATGCACAGTATGTACATATAGTACAAGGTATAACTGATGCCACACAATATATACATATAGTACAAGGTATGATCGATGCTACACAATATGTACATATAGTACAAGGTATGATTGATGCTGCACAATATATACATATAGTACAAGGTATAACTGATGCTACACAATATATACATATAGTACAAGGTATGATCGATGCTACACAATATGTACATATAGTACAAGGTATGACTGATGCACAGTATGTACATATAGTACAAGGTATAACTGATGCCACACAATATATACATATAGTACAAGGTATGATCGATGCTACACAATATGTACATATAGTACAAGGTATGATTGATGCTACACAGTATGTACATATAGTACAAGGTATAACTGATGCTACACAATATGTACATATAGTACAAGGTATGACTGATGCTACATGATATGTACATATAGTACAAGGTATGATTGATGCCACACAGTATGTACATATAGTACAAGGTATAACTGATGCTACACAATACATACATATAGTACAAGGTATGATCGATGCTACACGATATGTACATATAGTACAAGGTATGATTGATGCTGCACAATATGTACATATAGTACAAGGTATGATTCATGCACAGTATGTACATATAGTACAAGGTATAACTGATGCTACACAATACATACATATAGTACAAGGTATGATCGATGCTACACAATATGTACATATAGTACAAGGTATGATTGATGCTACACAATATGTACATATAGTACAAGGTATAACTGATGCTACACAATATGTACATATAGTACAAGGTATGATTGATGCTACACAGTATGTACATATAGTACAAGGTATAACTGATGCTACACAATATGTACATATAGTACAAGGTATGATTGATGCTACACAATATGTACATATAGTACAAGGTATAACTGATGCTACACAATATGTACATATAGTACAAGGTATGATTGATGCTACACGATATGTACATAGAGTACAAGGTATGATTGATGCTACACAATATGTACATATAGTACAAGGTATAACTGATGCCACACAGTATGTACATATAGTACAAGGTATGACTGATGCTACACAATATGTACATATAGTACAAGGTATAACTGATGTCACACAATATATACATATAGTACAAAGTATGATCGATGCTACACAGTATGTACATATAGTACAAGGTATAACTGATGCTACACAATATGTACATACAGTACAAGGTATAACTGATGCCACACAATATGTACATATAGTACAAGGTATGACTGATGCTACACAATATATACATATAGTACAAGGTATAACTGATGCTACACAATATGTACATACAGTACAAGGTATAACTGATGCCACACAATATATACATATAGTACAAGGTATAACTGATGCTACACAATATATACATATAGTACAAGATATGATCGATGCCACACAGTATGTACATATAGTACAAGGTATAACTGATGCTACACAATACGTACATATAGTACAAGGTATGATTGATGCTGCACAATATGTACATATAGTACAAGGTATGATGCTGCACAATATGTACATATAGTAAAAGGTATGACTGACACTACACAATATGTACATATAGTACAAGGTATGACTAATGCTGCACAGTATGTACATACAGTACAAGGTATGCTTGATGCTACTATATGTACATATTGTACAAGGTATGATTGATGCAACACTGCATGTACATATTGTACAAGGTATGATTGATGCAACACAGCATGTACATATAGTACAAGGTATGATTGATGCTACACAGTATGTACATATAGTACAAGGTATAACTGATGCTACACAATATGTACATATAGTACAAGGTATGATTGATGCTGCACAATATGTACATATAGTACAAGGTATGATTGATGCTACACAGTATGTACATATAGTACAAGGTATGATTGATGCTGCACAATATGTACATATAGTACAAGGTATGATTGATGCTACACAGTATGTACATATAGTACAAGGTATGATTGATGCTACACAATATGTACATATAGTACAAAGTATGATTGATGCCACACAGTATGTACATATAGTACAAGGTATAACTGATGCTGCACAATATGTACATATAGTACAAGGTATAACTGATGCCACACAATATATACATATAGTACAAGGTATGACTGATGCTACACAGTATGTACATATAGTACAAGGTATAACTGATGCTGCACAATATGTACATATAGTACAAGGTATGATTGATGCTGCACAATATGTACATATAGTACAAGGTATGATTGATGCACAGTATGTACATATAGTACAAGGTAGCATTGATGCTACACAATATGTACATATAGTACAAGGTATGATTGATGCTACACAGTATGTACATATAGTACAAGGTATAACTGATGCTGCACAATATGTACATATAGTACAAGGTATGATTGATGCTACACAGTATGTACATATAGTACAAGGTATGATTGATGCTACACAATATGTACATATAGTACAAGGTATGATTGATGCTGCACAATATGTACATATAGTACAAGGTATGATTGATGCTACACAGTATGTACATATAGTACAAGGTATAACTGATGCTACACAATACGTACATATAGTACAAGGTATGATTGATGCTGCACAATATGTACATATAGTACAAGGTATGATTGATGCACAGTATGTACATATAGTACAAGGTAGCATTGATGCTACTATATGTACATATAGTACAAGGTATGATTGATGCTACACAATATGTACATATAGTATAAGGTATGACTGACGCTACACAATATGTACATATAGTACAAGGTATGATTGATGCTGCACAATATGTACATATAGTACAAGATATGATTGATGCTGCACAATATGTACATATAGTACAAAGTATGCTTGATGCTACACAATATGTACATATAGCACAAGGTATGACTGATGCTACACAGTATGTACATATAGTACAAGGTATGATTGATGCTAGTATATATACATATAGTACAAGGTATGATTGATGCAACACAGCATGTACATATAGTACAAGGTATGATTGATGCTGCACAATATGTACATACAGTACAAGGTATGATGCTACACAATATGTACATATAGTACAAGGTATGATTGATGCTACACAGTATGTACATATAGTACAAGGTATAACTGATGCTGCACAATATGTACATATAGCACAAGGTATGCTTGATGCTACACAATATGTACATATAGTACAAGGTATGACTGATGCTACACAGTATGTACATATAGTACAAGGTATGATTGATGCTAGTATATATACATATAGTACAAGGTATGATTGATGCAACACCGCATGTACATATAGTACAAGGTATGATTGATGCTGCACAATATGTACATACAGTACAAGGTATGATGCTACACAATATGTACATATAGTACAAGGTATGATTGATGCTACACAATACATACATATAGTACAAGGTATGATCGATGCTACACAATATGTACATATAGTACAAGGTATGATTGATGCTGCACAATATGTACATATAGTACAAGGTATGATTGATGCTACACAATATGTACATATAGTACAAAGCGTTTATATCACGTTATCGAAAGATGAAAATAGTGAACGTTATTTCATCGGCCCCAAAACATCTAAACATGAAAATATCGAACATTTAGAACAGCAAATTTTTTCCAATGGAAAAAAATTTGCTGCTCCGAAACACATACACACAACACAAGCACATCAAACAAACAGCAACCACACCTATACACTGAAATTCCTACATCTAACACTACACTAAACTAAACATACACTACTTTCCACCCGATTACCTTAACCCAAACCCTAACCCTAAGGTCCATCACTATCACACACTCACCTAACCCGCACCCTAACCCTAACTCACTTAAACTGCCCCTAACCCTAAAGTCTGCCATTATCACACACACACCTAACCAGCGCCCTAACCCTAAGTCACTTAACCTGCCCCTAACCCTAACATACAATTGCACACTTACCTGAACCCAACCAGTAACTTTCCACCACACTGCTAAGAATAGCAAAGCCACAGAAATGGCCCACTGTTCTGCAGCTTCGCTATTCTTATCATTCGATGAATAGTGTTCGATATTAGAATGTTCTGATATAGACCCTAGTACAAGGTATGATTGATGCTACACAATATGTACATATAGTACAAGGTATGATTGATGCTACACAATATGTACATATAGTACAAGGTATGATTGATGCTACACAATATGTACATATAGTGCAAGGTATGTACAAGTTATGATTTATGTTACACAGTATGTACATATAGTACAAGGTATGATTGATGCTACACAATATGTACATATAGTACAAGGTATGATTGATGCTACACAATATGTACATACAGTACAAGGTATGACTGATGCTACACAACTTCTGACAGGACATCTTCCCAAATCATTATCCTACTTGCAAGTGACAGGCATGAAACAGAAATCTACATTGACTTTCTAAAAACTATACACTCTGTACACACTTACAGCTTTATCACTTCTCTTGCTCTTCTATTCATGTGTTAGCAGAAGTTTTTCTTGTGTGCAGCACGGTGATTACCCATATGTCTCCACCTGATGTCACCATCTGGTGGCAGTGTTACCATAGTTAAGACATCTGTAATTATGCCTCACACACAGATACATCTCCATGTTGAAATACTGTCATACTTACAGATGTCTAATGAATGCATCTTAATGTTTTGGTATGTAACATTATTACGCAAAACCACTTCTTACACTCATCACTGTGACTCTGCAACCACATCCCAAAACTAATTTCCCTGCTGCAGAGAGTCCATCATCATTTCACAACACATCCAGCATCTGGGCAACCCCACCCTCATCGGTCCGTTCACCTTCAGTAACCCTATGTTTTTGCTCTGTTTAATCATCTTTTTATCCTATTTACTGTCCATCTCCCAGTGTTATCACCCTGTTCTCTTTGCTGTTAATCATTGCATTATTGCCAGCAAATATATAACTGCTCATCACCATGTTTATACTTTGTCATGCAATGTTATGCACAGAAGAGCTTCATAATGGACAACCTATATAGTATATTACAGGAAAATGTGTATATGCAGGACAGAGAAGTGCAATGAACTGCAAAGTGAACCTTAAAAGAGTAAATGCTGCAAGTTTCTATAGCATGTCTACTATCTTCTAAGTGTTTTCATACATCCATCCTTGCCTATATACTTTCCTCATCCCCTTTTAGTAATTAAGTCAGTCTGGTGTATGTTAAATGTGCTTATATGTTACTGTAACAATAGAGAGTATTTAGAAAAAAGGATAAGGTGACTGTACAGCAGTAAATAATGCAAAGAATTTAGCATGATGTGGCCCTACAGGGATAAAGCATGAATGAGTGCTAGGCACAGTGTTGTATAATATCATAATGCAACTGTGCAACAATAAATAATGCAAAGAATTTAGTGACATGGTCCTACAGGGATTAAACATACAATATTCCCCACTCAGGAATTATTGATAAACTCACTAAACTAGACATCAACTCCTATATCACTAGCTGGATTGCAAATTGCTTCACAGATAGAACCCACAGTGTGAATGTAGTGGACTCCAAGTTAGACTGCCGACCAGTCACAAGTGGAGTCCCACAGGGATCGGTCCTGGGTCCTCTCCTGTTTGGCATCTACTTCTCAGAAGTCCAGGCCAACACAGAGAGACTGGCTAAGTTCACAGACGACTGCAAGCTGGGAGCCATTATTTTCTACCCAAGTGATGTAGACATCCTACAGAAACGCCTCACTGAGACCAATGACTGGTGTCGAAACCATGGCCTTAAGCTTAATGCCAAAAAATGCATCATCATCCCCTTTGGGAAAATCTCAGTTCCCACTAATTACCACATCGATGGGAGCCCACTGAACACTGAAGGCATTATAAGAAATCTGGAGATGCAGGTTGGCAAGCAACCTCTCCTTCGACCACCACATTGCCACTCTGGTCAGAAAGTCATTCTAAGTGGCACATTTCCTTACCAAGGGTTTTGCATCCAGGAAGACAGAGGTCATCATCTCTCTCTCTACTCTTCCCGCATTAGACCAATCATCGAGTATAATGCCCCATTTGGCGTGTACCTCACTAGACCTATGCAACCGCTGGAAAGGCCACAAAAGTAACTCATGAAGAGTATCCTAGGCCTTAAACACTTGTTCTATATGGACAGACTCAAAAGACTCCAGCTATTCTCTGTCTCATATCGCCTACTTAGAGGTGATCTCTGCTTGACTTACAAAGCCATGTCTGACCCAGATCTGTTAGAAATGCTACATCTGAAGAAATCCCAATCCCTCCGGGCCACACACTCCAGAGACCTCAACCTCATTACAACAATAAACAGAACATGCTGGAGGGACAGGTTCATAACCTAGAGATTGCCCATGCTCTGGAATAGACTTCCCATACATGTCAAGCAGAGCACCTCGCTGGCCCTCTTCAAGAGAAATCTTGCTGACTGGATGGGAAATAGAATGTTCACCCTGGGATCGCAGCAGTTGCTCTACTTGATAGAGGCAGTGGGAACTAATGTCGGGTGGAATGATGCCAGGGCACTTCTATGGACTAGGCTTGTAAAGGCTCCAGGGCCATTAGCCTAGTACACCCCTATGAACCTATGAACCTATGAACAAGTACCTGGCGTACAGCTGTATAATGACATAATGCAACAGTAAATAATGCAATAAATTTAACATGATATGACCCTACAGGGATAATGCATGCACAAGTACCAGGCATAGAACTGTGTAATGACATAATGTGACTGTGCAGCAGTAAATAATGCAATAAATTTAGCATAGCATGGCATGGCCCACGAGGGATCAGACATGCACAAGTACCAGGCATAGAGATGCATAATGACATAATGTAACTGTGCAGCAGTAAATAATGCAATAAATCTACCGTGACATGGCCCAGCAGGGATTAGACATGCATAAGTAATAGGCATAGAGATGCATAATGTCATAATGTAACTGTGCAGCAATAAATAATGCAATAAATATACCGTGGCATGGCCCACGATGGACTAGACATGCACAAGTACCAGGCATAGAGATGCATAATGACATAATGTAACTGTGCAGGAATAAATAATGCAATGAATAGAGTGATTTGGACCTATAGGGAATAGGCATGAATGAGTGCAAGCCACAGAGCTGCATAATGATATAATGCAATTGTGCAGCAGTAAATAATGCAATGAATTAAGTGTGGCATGGTCCTACAGCCATTAGGCATGCATGAGTACCAGGCACGGTGCTGCATTATGAAACTTTGATGTTGTGATAAAGGCAGTAGCCATACTGCTGGATGAGCAGAATATTAGTGGTCATGGGACGCAAGGAATGGCAGAAGGTAAGTGGTGAGTCTGATGGTGCACACATTCACACGTGAACTGAAGTGCTGATATAGCTGTAATGTGGACACAGCAGGCAGCACGTCCAAGTGTAGCACAGCAAAGTGTCAAGTCATTTCATCATACAAACTGGGTGTAAAGGAGAACATAGTGCAGCCAGCAATGAAAAACAGCAAACAGAGGTATACACAGAAGGACAACAGGGAGGACAGAAGGAAGATTTGGGTATAGATCACATTTTTAAGAAGAAATTAGAGAGAGAAGACAGCATGGGGAACCTGCATTCAGAATGGAGTGTAAACGGATGGTAGCAGAGGTGGACAAACAGACATAATGCAGACAAAGACTGTCAATGAAAGTAGTGACTGGGGCAAAACTGGAATGACATGCACTGACAGAGGGCAGAAACTGGTGAAGTGGGCTTTACTGCAAATGGGATGGGAAGTGATACAAAAAAGATGAGCAACATAAAGATGGTGGCCATGAAGAGGTGAGGACAGCCTATTAGACCAACCCAGAGAGGAAAGCTCCCAAATGTCAGTCACCTCTGTGGCTGACATCATGAGTGGGCACTGTCTCTGCTGCCCAAATTGATGTGGCCATCCAGCTGTATGCCTCTATCAGCTGCACAGGAAGGCAAACCAGAATGCCAAAGCAGGCACAGGTTCATAGGAGGTTACTAGGCTGATAGCCCTAGGGTCTTTATAAGCCTAGCCATGTGAAAACCCCAAGTACCCTAGTTGACCCTAGTTAGTTGGTCATTGTCTGCAGAGTGATAGATGATCAGCACCAAGTGCCCCTGCCCATGAGGTCCATAGCTGCCACCCCCAGGGGGAATTTTCAGTTCCCATCTAATTGTCAAGGTTGTGTTAAATCATTGAGGAGCTCTGCTTCACATGAAGTGGGAGCTTTTTCCAGAGAAGCAACAATCTCTGGGAGACATATCTGTCTCTTGTGCAAGTTCTATTAATGCCACAGGCCAGGTTGAGATCTCTGAAGTGAGTGGCTGTTGTCCCATTTGACTTGTGGATGTGCAGCATTTCCATTAGGGCAGGGTATGAGACTGTTCTGTAGCTCAGCACAGATAGCTTTTCAGCAGCCTGTATGATATAGAGTACAGTAATAGGGCTTTCAGTCTTTTCATGTAGGTCATGTCTCAGAGGCCCTGAATTGTCTTGGTTAGAAACCTCTGTGGTCTCTCCAACTACTGCAGATGTCTGGTGAGGTACACACTGAAGGGAGCATTGTCCTCGATCAGTGGTCTAAGGGCTGAGTACATCGGAGTAATGACCTCCCTGGTCCTGGATGCAATGCTCTTATTTATGAGATGGGCAGTGTAGATGGCTTTCCTCACTACTGTGGACACATGGTGATCAAAGTTTAGATTGCTATCATCCTGCATTCCCAAGTCACGCACCACTGTGTTTGAGTTTAGAGGGGGGCTGTCAATACTGTAACTAGCAGGAGGCTACTTTTCTGTCAAAGGTGATAATGAGACATTTTTTGGATTTAGTTTCATTCCATGGCCCTGACACCAATTGTTTGTCTGTGTCAGTTCCTTCTGCAATTTCTTGCTGCCACTGGGGGATTCCATGATTGCCCCCAGTTTACAGTATTCTACAAACTTAGTAAGCTGCAGGCCATCAACTTTTTACTGGACTTCAAAAAAATAAATTCCAAACAGTAGAGGGCCCAGTACAGATCCTTGTGGTACACCACTGGTAGCTATTCTAATGGTGGAGGTGGATTCCCCAACTTTAACAGTGGGTGTTCTATCTCTGAGCCAGTTTGCTATCCATCTAGTGATGAATGGGTAGATACCCAGCTGTGAGAGTTTCTCAATGATCCAGACTGGGGAACTGTGTAAAATGCCTTGGTGAAATCAAGATTGGCAGTCTGTACTGCTTTAAACTCATTCAGGGTTTTTGCAACTTTCTCAAAGAAGGTCACCAGGTTTAATAAGCAAGATCTACCCCTGATAAAACCAAAGATTGCCTTTGTTTTGGTTGATAAGGTCCAAGATGATTCTTTCCATGGCCTTGCAGATAAGGCTGGTCAGGTTAATGGTTATATAGTTCCCAGGGTCAGATGATGGACTCCCTTTGTGAAAGGGGATTACTTTGGCTGTTCTCCACTCCTCTGGCACAAAACCAGCGCTCAAGCTGTGGCTAAGCAGAGAGCTAAGTGGTTCTGTAAGGTCTTATTTTAGATTGTTTAGAATGCAGCCAGGGATGTTATCTGGTCCCATAGAGGCTGTATTTTTGGCCTTGGAGAGCACTTAAATGACTTGTTCTTTGGGGATAAACAGTAGAAGACATGTGTCAGGAATGCTATAGGGTATGGCTGGTGGGGACAGGGGGGTGACATTGTCACCAAATCTGTCAGTCAGCAATTGGCAATTTCTTCAGATTCCATGTTACTGGTACTGTCCAGTACAAGTTTGGCACACATGAGGTATTCCCTTTGAGGTTTTGGATGTAGCTAAATAATGCCTTATGATTGTCTTTAGCTAGGGATGCCTATCTAGTCTCATAACTTGCTTTAGAGGACTTTACAAGGTTTCTGATTTGCTTGTTTAGGTTGCGTAGGGTAATCTTCCTTTGCTGAATATGTTCCGTCTTGTTCTTAGGCATCAATTTCTTTCTTTGTTTTGTTATATAAGTTATTGATACTTGCAGTCCACCAGGGTGGCTTGTTTTTGTGAGAGGACATGGTTTTAGTCCTGTCATGTACTACAGCTAATACATTTGCTTAAGTGGCTATATATGGCGGTTGTGTACTTCTCTGCATAGGAGTCATTGTTGCCTTGTTAGCAGGGAATTTAAAACCATTTATACCATTGCTTAGGAGGTGATAGTTGGCTTTGGAGGAATGTTTTTATTTTTTTGCTGCTGTGGGGGTGTCACATCTGATCTTTACTTCAAACAAGACAGATTTATGGTCTGACTTAACTATGGAGAGCAGCATACTCAGGGTAGTTCAGTAGCCCCCCCCCCATGTTGGTAAGTACTAGGTCTAGGACATTTGAGCTGCTTGTTGGGGTGCAGACTAACTGTTCCAGTGTATTTGAGTTAACAAAGTCCAGGAACATCAGTGAAGTCATGTTTGTGCTCATGTAAATCACCCAATCGATGTATGGGTAGTTGAAGTCTTTCATTACCAAGGTGTTTGGCTGTATACTGAGAGATTCAAGAAAGTCCAGGTAGGTGGTGTGTTTCTCCTGGTTCATGGTGGGGGAGCTCTAGCTAGCTATGATGTGGTAGGGTGTTTTACCTATAGTTATATGGAGTTGGAGTAGCTCAAGAGAGTTGTACTATTTCACCAGTTGCGAGGTGTATTGGTATTTAATGAAAATGGATACATATCCACCTCTGGTTCTTTCATGCTCATTTTGGGGTATGAATGTGTGGAACGCATTGTAGCCCTGCACGGCCAGGATACTCTCCATGGTCTTGAGCCAAGTCTCAGTGACTGCACTGATGTCAGCATCTTCCAAGATGAGGAGTGCTTCCAGGGAGTGCAGCTTACTGTTTAGGCTCCTAGCATTAAGCAGCAGGATCTTGAGTTTGTCTCTAGAGGATTTTTTTATGTCCGAAGTTTTGTTGTTTTGGCATAACCTAAAAAAGGCTCTATGTGGGAGGCTAGCATCTATGCCAGTATCCTAAAGCCTTAAGACAGGTGAAGGCCATCTCAGGTGAAGCATTGACATCTGTTGGCCATGGCTTCCCAGGCTGACCGATACTGGATCCCCCTGCAGTGACACCAGAAGCTAAACCAATTGTTAAAATCAATCATTTTTTTCTCTGTACTGTGGCATCATCCTAGGTGAAGGTAGAATGCTGCTTAGGGCTAGGGACATACCTGCCTGGCACACAAAATCTGAGAGCTATATCATGTCTCTCTTCATATAGTCCAGAGAGGTGCATTTCAAGCCATTCACTCCAACATGTACTATGACAGAGTGATAACAGTAATTGCCACTTAGTGACTTGAGTGCGTGTGTGACTTGGTGGATATTGGCACCTGACAGGCAGCTGATCGTGACCTTCTCCTTGTCCAGCCCTGTGAGAGGGATGTCTGTGTGTCTCACTATTGAGTTGCCTATGACTAGGCAATTTAGTTTAGAAGTGTTTTGCCATAAGGGCTTGATTGCTGAGACACTGTTATTTGTGTTGTTTGTGTACTGGTGGATTCTATTCATGTATCATTATGTGAGGGTTGTCTGCATTTGGGAGGTCTGGTAAGCTCTTGGTGAGTACCTTTGCTTATGTGGGTTTGTGTCTTGACTTTGTCTTGTGTAAAAGGAGAGGTGTGTGTGCTGACAACCTTTTTGATGTCTTGTTTATTGTTACGTGAGAGGGCTCATTCATGTTTCATGGCATAGTTACATCTCTCACATACTGTATTTGCTTGCATTAGCAGCATGTGGTTGTCAGTATACATGAGGCAATTGCTACATTGCCTCCGGATACCCATGTCAATCAGGCTGGCTGGAGAAATGTTAGGAAAATGACTGTTCATAGCAGTAGGCAATTCCTATTTTTTGGGAGGGCAAAAGATCAGGTATTGCTCTGGGATTAGCAAGGGGACTTACACTATATAGGATTAGCGAAAAAAGTGGGGAGACTCGACAGTGCATAGCTGAGTTGCTTGCAGTACAGAAGTGCACAATTGAGTTGACTGAAGAGCAGCAAGGAAGCCTGAGATGGTTTCACTGAGTGGTGTTCGGAGAAAAAAATGTGATTCTCGGCATTTGCATCTATGCAAGGCACTGCTAATCCCCATTGTGTGGTGTGCAGTTAAGAGCAAGTGCACTGCTTCCAGCAATCTCTATCTTAGAAGGGTCCTGAGCTACACACTTTGGCCACAAGGGTGCAGGGAGGCCCTTGTAATGTAAGATGGCTGGTTTCAGTGCTCAAGTGATACCAAACAGTCTAGATTCAACAAGTCTGAATCTAGCCTGTGTTATTTAATGCAAATGAAGCAAAATATTAAAGTGCAGCAGGATGAATCGTCACAGCAGCAAAAACAGTATAAAATGGTTCATAGGTTCATAGGTGTGTACTAGGTTAATGGCCCTGGAGCCTTTACAAGCCTAGTCCATAGGATTACCCTGGCATTGTGCCACCCCGACCTTAGTTCCAAGTGCCTTGTCAAGTAGAGCCACTGGAGTGATCCCTGGGATGAATTTTCTATTTCCCATCCACTCATCAAGATTTCTCTTGAAGAGGGCCTGTGAGGTGCTCTGCTTGACATGTATGGAAAGTCTATTCTATAGCATGGGCAGTCCCTGGGTTATGAACCTGTCTCTCCAGCTTGTTCTGTTGATTGTGGTAATGAGGTTGAGGTCAATGGCGTGTGTGGTGCAGAGGGATTGGGATTTCTTTAGATGTAGCATTTCTAACAGAGCTGCATCAAATATGGCTTTGTAAGTCAAGTAGAGATCACCTCTAAGTAGGCGATATGAGACAGAGAATAGTTGGAGTTTTTTTAGTCTGTCCATATAGGACAAACGTTTAAGGCCTAGGATCCTCTTTGTGAGGCACTTTTGTAGCCTCTCCAGCTGTTGCAGGTGTCTAGTGAGGTACATGCCAAATGGGGCATTATACTTAATAATTGGTCTAATGAGGGAAGAGTAGAGAGAGAAATGAGATGTGCCACACAGAAGGACTTTATGACCACAGTGGCAATGTGGTGGTCAAAGGAGAGGTTGCTGTCAACCTGCATCCCCAGATGTCTTATAACTCCTTCAGTGTTCAGTGGGCTCCCATCGATGTGGTAATTAGTGGAAACTGAGTTTTTACCAAAGGGGATACCAACACATTTTTTGGCATTAAACTTAATGCCATGGTTTCAACACCAGTCATTGGTCTCAGTGAGGCCTTTCTGTAGGATGTCTGCATCACTTGGGGAGTTAATAATGGCTCCCAGCTTGCAGTTGTCTGCAAACCTGGCCAGGACTGATCCCTGTGAGACTCCACTCATGTCTGGTCAGCAGTCTGACTTGGAGTCTACTACTTTCACACTGTGTGTTCTATCTGTGAGCCAGTTTGCAACCCACCTAGTGATATAGGGGTTGATGCCTAGTTTGGTGAGTTTATCAATAATTCATGAGTGAGGGATGGTATCAAAGGCCTTGGCCAGATTGAGGTAGGCTGTATGCACTACCTTGCCTTCATCCACAACCCTGGTGACTTACTCACAGAAGTCAACCAGGTTGAGCAGGCATGATCTCCCTTTCACAAAGCCATATTGTGTGGGATCTAGAGTTTGGAGATTTCATATATCTTTGTTAATCAGGTCCATGATGATGTGCTCCATAGCCTTACATATCAAACTCATCAGGCTAATGGGGCGATAATTCCCAGGGTCTGTAATTGCTTCCCCTTTACAGAGAGGGATGACTGTAGCAGTGCGCCATTTGGCAGGGACAAAGCCTGAGGTGAGGCTGTGACTGAACAGGGGATACAGATGTGGTGCCAGTTCGCTTTGTAGTTCATGTGGAACACAGTCAGGGATATTATCAGGTCCCATGGAAGCTGTATTCTTGGCCTTGGACAATGCAGCTTTAACCTGTGCTGCAGTAATGCTGGGTGCCTGGCATTCTTCCGGTATTGTGATTGGTCCTTTAGGGGGGAGGGGTAAAGACGACACTGAATCTGTTGGCCAGTATGTTGACAATATCTGTTGGCTCAGTATAGAAGGTACCAATGTGCAGTAACTCAGAGCAAATCTGGGTATTGCTGTGGAGGCTCTTGATATAACTATAGAAGGTTTTGTGGTTGTTTTTAGTGTCTGCCACAATTCTGCCTTCATAGCTGGCTTTAGAGTATTTGATGAGGGATCTCAACTTTTTGTTGAGGCTAATAAGGGAGTTTTTCCAGTCTTGGGACTTCACCTCTTTCTGCAACAGTTTCTTCCTTCTGTTGTAGTGATTATTAATGGCAGGGGACCACCAGATTGGCTTCATTTTTTTGGAGGAGAGTGTCTTGGTTCTGTTGGGTATGACTAGTTCCATTTACCAACTCCAAAAAACAGCTTGAACTCCAAAAAAACTCGCTTACAGCTCCCAAACACAGTAAATAACCTTGAACGAATATAAAAGTTGTTGATTTATTAAACGTTCTTTTTAAAATCCACTTTTCGTCGTGTACACCTTACTCAACTTCATCAGATGCAAGTCTTAAATAAAAAGAAATACAAATTATTACAACTAGGCACTCTTTTTAACTCTAAACTAGAGCACATGCTAAACACCTTCATTACTATTATTGGTTGAATGTATGCAGAATCACTCATTGTTTAAAAATTTAAAGATACATTGTAGTGTTTCTATTTGTTACAAACATATTGTCATTTCCATAAAACCACACAACTCATACTGGAAGTGCACCAAACAATAGTACAACTGTTTGCTACCAACTATATAAAGAATTGTGCATATATTTAAAACTTATATGTGTAAGTATACGTATATTAAAATGTTTTACATGTTTAAAAGTGACCTCCTGTTCACTACAAGCTATAAAAAAAATTTTATCCTACTTACGGGGCATCAAACAATTAACCAACATATCTCAGATTACAAGTGAAGAAAAGCGTAGCTTCCCATCACTCTGAAAACATCCGAATGTTACTACATTATATTACGCATATATTCATTTTGTTTTATTTTTTGTTTATATTTTCACCTATCCTTGAAAACAGAATAATGTAAAAACTATAAATATTCCATATTAATTTAATACTTAGTTATAAAAATGGTACATGTAAAAAGCATAAGTAATACATAATACTTTAGGGTTATCCAACAACTAGACAGTGATGGTCGAGGGGGAACTGAGTCACTCAGATTGGAAAGAAGTGAACTAATCTGGCAATTGAAACTCAATGCCTGTCACTATCCAGTTATTAATGAATTGAGCTCAATTATATGTATATTATGTTTGAAGAACTTGACCAGATAATATCATATATATTTTCTCTGATGAGTGGAGTTATCCACTATTAGAATCCGCAATAATTTGAGTGACTAGAAGTATTATGTATTACTTATGCTTTTTACATGTACCATTTTTATAACTAAGTATTAAATTAATATGGCATATTTATAGTTTTTACATTATTCTGTTTTCAAGGATATGTGAAAATATAAACAAAAAATAAAACAAAATGAATATATGCGTAATATAATGTAGTAACATTCGGATGTTTTCAGAGTGATGGGAAGCTACGCTTTTCTTCACTTGTAATCTGAGATATGTTGGTTAATTGTTTGATGCCCCGTAAGTAGGATAACATTTTTTTATAGCTTGTAGTGAACAGGAGGTCACTTTTAAACATGTAAAACATTTTAATATACGTATACTTACACATATAAGTTTTAAATATATGTACAATTCTTTATATCCAAACCAAAAGAAACGGACTCCTTGTACCAGCAGGAAAAGACAAATCCAAGCGTGTTCTTAACGCGTTTTTATTTTAGAATACAAAAGCGTTTTCGCCACGTACCAACGTAGCTTCTTCAGAGAAATACAAGCAATTTAGCACTACTACAACTTTTTATACGTAGCATTAAAGGAAATGACATCACTGGCAATCAATAAAAATGAACAAAATAAGAAATAAAAAATAAAAAATAAAAAGTGTATTTTAAAAGTGTGCTTAACAATCCTTGAAAAATATAACTTAAATGTTTAACTGTTTAGTACAAGAGTGTGTATATCGAGTAAATACAATAGTTAAAACCTCATGTAATACAAGTCTAATAGTTTTTAACTTTCCGACAAAAAAAGGTTTTTGTCAGACTAAAACTAGACTAAACTAGAACTGATGCCTTCAGCCACCCAGGTCTCAATGAGCACTGTAATATCTCCTCAGTTTTAAAAATGAGGAGTTATTTAAGATAATCCTTTTGCATGATACCTGTGGAGTTACCATTCACAGTACTCTTCAGTACTATTTATGGTATGTTTTTAGTATTGTTAACCTTTAGGGTCGTTTTTGGATAACATTGATCCTTTTTAATTTATTTATTGTATTAAGTAAGAGGTGTGTCATTTACTTTGTATTGAAGTTTTGAAGCTGACTAGTTTTAGTCTGACAAAAACCTTTTTTTGTCGGAAAGTTAAAAACTATTAGACTTGTATTACATGAGGTTTTAACTATTGTATTTACTCGATATACACACTCTTGTACTAAACAGTTAAACATTTAAGTTATGTTTTTCAAGGATTGTTAAGCACACTTTTAAAATACACTTTTTATTTTTTATTTTTTATTTCTTATTTTGTTCATTTTTATTGATTGCCAGTGATGTCATTTCCTTTAATGCTACGTATAAAAAGTTGTAGTAGTGCTAAATTGCTTGTATTTCTCTGAAGAAGCTACGTTGGTACGTGGCGAAAACGCTTTTGTATTCTAAAATAAAAACGCGTTAAGAACACGTTTGGATTTGTCTTTTCTTGCTGGTACAAGGAGTCCGTTTCTTTTGGTTTGGATTAGTTGTTCTTTACTTCGTGCTTTGCTACAATTCTTTATATAGTTGGTAGCAAACAGTTGTACTATTGTTTGGTGCACTTCCAGTATGAGTTGTGTGGTTTTATGGAAATGACAATATGTTTGTAACAAATAGAAACACTACAATGTATCTTTAAATTTTTAAACAATGCAGTGATTCTGCATACATTCAACCAATAATAGTAATGAAGGTGTTTAGCATGTGTTCTAGTTTAGAGTTAAAAAGAGTGCCTAGTTGTAATAATTTGCAGTTCATTTTATTTAAGACTTGCATCTGATGAAGTTGAATAAGGTGTACTTGAAAAGTTGATTTTAAAAGAACGCTTAATAAATCAACAACTTTTATATTCGTTCACAGTTATTTACTGTGTTTGGGAGCTGTAAGTGAGGTTTTTTGGAGTTCAAGCTGTTTTTTGGAGTTGGTAACCTGAGTTGTTTTTACCAGTTTGTTCATGACTAGTTCCATGCATTTATGTACGTGTTCGTATAGTGCGTTGGTGTATGATTCGGCAGTCATGCAGCTATTTTCCATTGGCATAGGTGCCGTGAAGTTAGCCACCTCTGTTTTTAGGAGCCCAAAGTCAGCTTTGGAGAATTTTTTCATGGTGGTTACCTTAGCGGGGGGGGGGGTGAGATATGGATTTCCATGGTGATTAGTTTGTGGTCGGATCTAACCAGGGAGGAATTGATTATTGGTGTAAAGCAACAGTCACCCATGTTAGTATCAGCCAGGTCAAGGATGTTGCTTCCTCTAGTGGGAGTAAGAATGAGTTGGTCCAGGGTATTGGAATTGATGAATTCCAGGAAGCGTTGGGCCATTGTATTGGTGCATGAGTAGTTTTCCCAGTTGATGGAGGGGCAGTTGATGTCACCTAGTAGGAAAGTAATTGGTTGGACCCTAATAGTTTCCAGGGTGCTTAGGAACATGAAGTGAGAGTCTTGGGACATGGTTGGGGACCTATAGCTGGCTATGACCTGAATCACCACCTTACCCAATGTTAATTGTACCTGAAGTATCTCAGATGCGTTATGCTGGGCTACTAGACTGGAGGTGTGCATATCCTTTATGAATATGGAAACACTACCACCTTTGGAGCTTCTGTTCATGTTCTGGGGCTGAAAGGTGTGGAATGAGTTATAGCTTGGTAGCACAGGGGTGCTTTCTGCTGCTTTAAACCAGGTCTCCATTACAGCACAAATGTCGATGTTCTCCATTTTGAGGAGTGCTTCGAGCAAGTGCATCTTGAGATTTAGACTTCTAGCCATGAGCAGCTTGACCCTCAGATTGTATTTATTTATAGCTGTTATGGTGCCTGGTAACTAAGGTTTTTGTCACTTAGGTTTTGAAGTCTAGTGGTTTCATTTGATACCCAGGGCAATCTCTTATTTTTAACACGACATGTATGAGTTTATGCTAAGCTATTTAGAATAGCTAGAAATGTGTCATTGAAGTATGTTATGGCCTGGTTGAGTTGTAGATTATGGAGTGGTGTCCAGTTACATTTACTGAGCATGTCTAAGAATGCTTCATTGGAGAGGTTTTTGGTATTTCATATAACTTTATAAACTATGGTTCTGGGTGGGTTGAGTTGATGATGGATTAAGTAGGTAGCTCTATAGTCACTTAAATTATTTGGAAGGCATATGGAGAGATTGTTGTTGGTGGTACTGTTAATAAGGAACTAGTCTAAGATAGATTCCCTTTTGCTTTGTTTGTCTATTTGTGTGGGGAAATTGGATAGTTTGGAGAAATCATGTAGATTTATGAAGGTGGAGAGGTTATCACCAGTGCAAGTGTTCCAGTCTAAGTTGAAGTCCCCTGTGATAATGGTTTCATGGGTGTAGGTTGAGGCTGTCCAGGCTATGAGTTCCTCAATGGCAGAGGAAGTATTGTTGGAGGCATGTAAGTGGCAACTATGGTAATATTTTTTCTTTCAGCTGATACTGAGCTGTGTTACTAGGGCTTTAAAGTTGTTATCATAAGGGTATTTTATGGGTAGGTAGTCTATGCTTAGGTTATCTTTGTAGAAGATTGCAACCCCACCTCCCTTTTTCCGGATCCTGTCTAACCTGTGTATGCAATAACTTTGTGAGAGTATGTCTAGGTCTCTTATATGGGGTTTTATCCGAGTTTCTGTTGCTATAAGACTGTCTGGTGAAAATTGTGCAATGACTGCATGAAAGTCTGTGATTTTGTTAACTAGGCTTCTAAGAGTCATGTTAAGAATGATAAGGTCTGATGTTTTAATGTGAGAAAGGGGTGGAATGGTAGGGATGATGGTGTGTTGTGTGGTATGTGTCCCAGGATTGGGGTGTATACCACCACTACAGAGAATCTGTGATAATATACATGCATATTTGTGTGACAGTTTGAAGAGTATGTGAAGGTGTTTGCTGAAGTGGTTAGTGGTATTACTGAAAACTACAAGTGTGAAGTGGAAGAATGCAATAGGTATGTGATTGTAGAGTTGGGAGGAGGTGGCAAGGTAGGAGAGTGAGAAGTGGATGGCATTAGTATAATATAGTGTGGGGCTATGGACATGTAGTTGTAGGTGAGTGTAGGTTTTTGTATAGTATGCAGATAGCAGTAGGGTATAGAGTGCAAGCAGGAGAAAGAGCATGGTGTGTATTCTTTGTTTTGGAATGTTAGGTTAGCTTGATGGTATGATAAAGAAGATATAGGGACAGAGGGGTGTTGGTGTAGTGTGGTGGGAGTAGAGTGATTAAGGACAGTTGTACTGAGCTGTGTGAGGGGAGGGAAGAGTGTTACAAAGAGTGTGTTGGCTAATTGAGGTGTAACTGGTGGACAGAGGGTGATTGCTGATTGGAAGAAGTTAGAGGGAGTGGTGATTATATAAGTGTAGGTGACCTAGGGGTGGGTGGGAATGGGGGTAGGATAGGGGAGTGGAGTGAGTCTGAGTGTAGCAAGGGCAAACAGAGTCGGCTGGTTCCCCTCAGAGATGAGTACAAAGAAAAACAATCAGTATGATAAGTATATACATTAAAGTACACCAGAAGCAAGGTACAGAAAATTGTTAGAAACAGGTTAACCACTAAGGGTGTACCTCCAAAAAAGAGGAATCTCATTGATATGGAGGAATTCCTGGTATTTATCACCTGGGAAATGACATAATCTTCCTACCTAGCAGTGGCTTAGATATAGGAGCTGAGCAGGTGACAACTGCCTAAGTGTCTGTAGGGATGTGGCAGGTAAGTAATAACACCTGCTATCGCTGTAGAATAGTGACCTGTAACTATGAATGGTTTCCTCAAACACACATACACATCTGTCATCCAGAGACATCAAAAATGCAACAACAATAACCTGCACCAGAAGATATATATGTGCCCACAGGGTATGCAAATAATTTGCAATTACAGCCTGTATGCCCCAGAGTGGTAGGAGTCACACATATGATCCAGCATTGCTACGGTTATGTTATCTATATGCATTTACATGTTTCACTTGGGGAGTATCCAGCATAACAAGTTGGAACATGCCTGACATCAGTAGGTCACCAGTGAGTGATGTTAATGGTACTGTAGATCAGTGTGTGTCATATACCTTTAAGAAGCTTTCCAGTGAGCTAGAATATGCATATAAGTACTGAGCATGTGCAAGCAAGAGTGCCATTCTGAGTGAGCAGCCAAAGTAAGAGCATGCATGTATGTAGTCAGTTTTTTAGATAGTTCATTTAAGTTTAATGTTCCTGCCATCCATCCTGATGTGTTTGTATACAATAAACTACTTAAATGAACATCCAAGCCACAAAGTCTTCTAAATGCACATAAGAAGAGTGACATTGTGTCAGAATGGGATTCGGAATTACAGCCATGAGGCAACTGGTTAAAATTGAAGGAATACACAGGAGTGGATCATCCCAACTGCTCAAACGACTCGCAAACAGGTCAGAAACAAATTCCAGGTACTAAAACTTGCTTAAATGATTTCTTTCACTACAAATATAAAACGAAGCACTCAGAATGCTCAGAATGAATTTTGTATTAAACAAGTGTCTGATATTGTGACATATTGATGAAAATATTCAAAATAATTACAAAAACATTTGAAACAATATCTGAATCACATAAAATGTACAAAAAAGTGCAAACAACTGCATTTTTTCGCTGTGTGCTATTTTTTCATGTTAACTAAACACTTTTTGTATTAACTAAAGCTATTCAAAGTACCCGAAGTCTGCAAAGAGTTTGCAAGTATGTGTAGTATTACAGTGCAGTTATTTTGCTAAGTACAGTCATTTCAAGGAACATTTCACAAAGCAAAGTTGTTTCAAAGCATATTTCATAGAGTGCAGTATTTCAAAGTGTTTGTGTATTTGAATATTATTACAAGTACCTGGTGTGTGTGAATGCTCGTACATAATTACAAGGGCAATTTTGCATTGTGTTTTACTATAATCTGTAGGCATGGCAGAAGGATTTTGCAGACCCGCACGGCTTGTGTATGATAACAATATTGCAGAAAAGTGGAGAGTGTTTGAGCAGGAATGAGATATTTTCATACAGGCTGCTTTTTCTGACAAAGGCACATGTACAAAAGCATTTATTCTGCTTAATTTAGCTGGTTCAGAGGCCATTGAAAGAGTGCATTATTTTGTGTATGCGCTTGCTGTGTTTGCAGGGGGGAGGGGAGACTGCCATATAGTGGTACCCGCTGAAACATGGGAAGACCCTGAATGCTTAAAACATAAATGTAGAGAAATATGTAACCTCCAAATGAATATTACAATGGAGACACTTATTTTACACAAGGGATCAAACCCTGGCAAAACTTTTGCAGCATATATAACCGACTTGAGAAACAAGGCTAAAACATGCAGATTTAAGAGATGAGTTGATAAAGGACAGGCTTGTGTGTGGTATTAATAATGACACAATGAGAAAGATTTTGCTTCGAGACAGTGATTTAACTTTGATCAAGGCCATTGAGATTTGTCAGATATATGAGCTTACAGAAAAGCACACAAGTACGCTTACAAATGAGAATAGCTGTGGAAGGCACAGTGACAAAGCTCATGTTGACAGTGTACAGTATGCAGTATGTGGTTAAAAGAAACAGGCTCAAGCAGATGGCAGCTACTGCAGGTCCTGTAACAGTCCCTGGCAAACCCCAAGTCTTTCTAGCAAATTCCAGAGCATGCTCATTGCTCAGTGAAGCACAGGGGTGAGCCAGCATGTACCCTCACCCAGCTTCAAAGTCAGCTGCCATAATTGTGGTGTAAATCACGAATCCAAAAGAGAAAAGTGCTTAGCTTTTGGTTAGCATTGCCATTCTTGCAAAAAGTGAAATTGTTTCAAAAGGTTTTGTAAATCAAACAAGGCACGTTCTTTTATTAAAAGAGGGCATAGAAAGAGGCAAGTTGATTAATTAGAAAGCTGCAACCCTACTTTTTATGTTGATGGTGTGTCTGTGCTTGGTGAAACAGTCAATTCAGTAGATTTGTGGGGAAAAGAATGAGATCTTTTGTTTTGTTTGGATTAATGGGAGTCCTGTAGACCTCAAAGTAGATACCGGCTCAAAGTGCAACGTTATGTCAGCAGAAACGTTTGCTGCAGAACAACTTGATTTGACAAAGTGTGCGAAGCTTGTTGCCTATGTTGGTGAAGAGATTCAAACCAAAGGCTTGGTAGTGCTTTCATGTTACTCTGCTGGGAACAGCTATGGCTTGCAATTTTTCGTAATCAAGAGACACATGAAGTCATTATTAGGCCTCAGAGACAGTTTGAAAATGGGACTGCTTTCACTTAATAAAGAAGTTTACTATGTAAGCCTGCATGACAACAGCTCAAATTTTGCCCATACTATTTTTTCTGAGTATGCTGATATGTTCACAGACAAGCTAGACAAACTCCCAGTTGTGTACTCCATGAAGTTAGACCCAGAGGTCAGCCCAGTTATCAGATCAGCACGGAAAGTTCCAGTGGCTATGCAGAACAGAGTCAAGGCTGAGCTACATAAAATGGTGCAGCTAGGAGTAATTTGTCCAGTAACAGAACCTACTGAATGGGTATCCTCCATTGTAGTAGCTCATAAGAAAAGCTCAGATAATATCAAAATATGTATTGATCCAAGAGATCTGAACAAAGCATTAAAAAGCTTCATCATCCTATGTGCACAGTTGAGGAGGTTGCTGCCCTCATGCCAAATGCCAGTGTTTTTCTGTCTTAGATGCAAAGAGTTCATTGTGGCAAATTTTGCTTGACCAAAAATCTTCATTGCTAACCACATTTGGCACACCATTCTGCAGGTACAGATTTCTGAGAATGCCATTTGGAATAAATTCTGCCAGTGAAGTATTTCAGCGTGCGATGGAACAAATTTTTTCTGGCTATCCCTGTGCTATTATGATGTTCTAGTAGGAGGCAATGGTGAAGTTGAATATGACAGAAACCTCAAGAAAGTTCTGGAAAACCTCTTCACAAAAGGTTTCTCATCCAGGAAAAAATAAGTCATTGTTCCCCTCTACTCGTCACTCATTAGACCCATTATAAAGCACAACGCCCCTTTTGGTATGTACCTCACAAGACATCTACAGCAACTGGAAAGGCCGCAGAAATAGTTCACAAAGAGGATTACTGGCTTCAAACAGATGCCCTACGCAGACCGTCTCAAAAAAACGCAGCTTTACTCTGTCGCATATCGCCTACTCAGAGACGATTTCTGCCTAACATACAAAGCTATGTCAAACCCAGAGCTTTTTGACATGCTCCACTTAAAGAAATCTGAATACCTCCAAGCTACACACTCTAGGGACCTAAACCTTGTCACTACAATAAACAGAACATGCTGGAGGGATATATTCCTGTCCCAGAGACTTCCCATACTCTGAAACAAACTATCTATCTATATCAAACAAAGCTCCTCATTAACACTCTTCAAGAAAAATCTTGATGACTGGATGGGTGATAGGAAATTCACCCCAGGGATCACTTCTGTGGCTCTGCTTGACAGTGTCACAGGAAAATAATTTTCTTGGGTGGCAAAAGCCAGGGTACCTTTTGGCTAGGCTTATATAGGCCCTAGGGCCAATAGCCTAGTACCTACCTATGAACCTATGAAAGAGAACGAACATGAAGTGAATCTTAAGCTGAATCTTTAGAAGTGCAAATTCAGGCTATGGGAAGTTACTTATGTTGGTCACTTGTTTACCAGTTGAGGTTTATGACCAGATCCTTCTAAGTAAACAGCAATTTTGGAAATGCCAGCTCCAGACAATGTTCAAACCCTATAACATTTTCTTGGCATGGTCAACTATCTAGGCAAGTTTATTCCAGATTTAAGGCAACTTTCAGCACAGCTCATAGAGCTAATATGCACAGATGTAATTTGGTCAAGGTCAGAACAACACCAAGGAGTATTTAATGTCCTGAAACTGAAAATTGCCAGTCCACCAACTCTGTGTTACTATGATGTTCACAAACTGGTTACTCTTTCCTGTGATGCTTCTATGTTTGGTCTAGATGCACTCATTCTTCAAGAGGGTAGACCAATAGCCTATGTGTTGAGAACTGAGATGCAATATGCCCAGATTGAGAAAGAGCTTTTGGCAATTGTGTTTGCATGTTTGAAGTTTCATGATTATAGTTATGGTCAACCTATCCAGATAGAAACTGACCACCAAACTCCAGTTACTATTTTGAGAAAGCCTATGGATACAGCTCCTGCCAGATTGCAAGGTATGATGCTCAAATTGCAGAAGTACAATCTCAATCTTGTCTACACAAAAGGCAAACTTCTTTATCTTCTGATACTTTGTCCCGATCGCCCAGAAAAAAAAACACAGATCGCCCAGAAAAAAAAACACAGATCGCCCAGAAAAAAAAACACAGATCGCCCAGAAAAAAAAACACAGATCGCCCAGAAAAAAAAAACACGGAACAACATGACAATGAGAAACCTGATTTTGAAGTCATGGAAGTGAGAAATGTTTCTTCCACACATCTTGATGAGCTTAGAAGTCACACAGCTTCAGACCCAATTCTCCAGAAGCTAAACCTCTTCATCGGTCCAGGATGGCCTTCAAAACAATTTTGTTTACCAGTAGAAGTGCAGCCATGTTTTCCATACAGAGATGAGATTTTGTCAGACAATGGTATCATCACGAAAGGTCCAAAAGTGATTGTTCCAAAACCCTTGCAACAAGAGTACATTCAGATTTTGCATCATGACCACCCAGGAACTGATTCTACCAAAAAAAGGATGAGAGAACTAGTATTTTGACCTTCTATGCCCAAAGATATTGAAAAACTACTTTCATCTTGTTCAGTATGTAATAGTACAAATCAGCATCAAGAAGAAAAACACCTCAGTTAAGCCAGATTCCTGAACTGCCTTGATCGACAGTAGCCATAGATATCTTTGACTGGAATGGTCAACATTACTTGGTGTTAGTAGATTCTTATTGAAATTGGTTCAAGATTGACCTACTTCCTAACCTAACGTCCAATACTGTCATTACTAAGTTGAAGCTGTATTTTTCTCTCCATGGTAGTCCGCATAGAGTTATTTCTGACAGTGGTGCACAGTTTACAAAGCAGTTTAAGGGATTTGTAGAAGAGTGGGACTTTGTTCATATTATGAGTACCTGCAGTCAAATGGCTTGGGTGAACGTGCAGTTCAAAGTGCAAAACAGCTGTTAGAGTAATCCAGACATGACAATACTAATGTTTTTCTAAACTTATTAAATCTCAGAAACATTCCTTGTGATAAACATCCTAGCTCATCTGCCCAGATATGCCAAGTCAAACCAGAACCATATTACCAATCAGTAGTAATTAATTGGTTCCATGTGTTAAGAATACAAAGCAGTAAAAGTCCGACTGTTGAAAAAGCACTTGTCTCAGAAGTCCTACTTTGATAAAACCAGCAAACAACTTTGTTCTTTACAAAAGGGGCGATAGTGAGGAGGCAAACATCAAAAGGTTTTTATCATGTCGGATTTGTGAAACCTTTGTGTCAAGAGTCCAGATCATGCATTGTGGAATCACAAGGAATGGAATTCAGATGAAATCAGAAACATTTGTTACCAGTGTCCGAACCAGTGTTACAGCATCTTTCCTGTGACAAAGACTCTAATTCTCAGAGTGACCTGACCAATGCTCCTGTTTCAGAGGACATTTCTTCAGCAGTCCCCATTCCTGGGGGAAAATCCCTGACAGTTCTCAAGCAGAACATTCCCCAGTGACTGTCCCTGTTGCTAAACCCAGTCCTAACTATTACATTATGAGATCAGGTCACATATCGAAGCATAGTTCCAGATACACGGCAACCTGGACATGACTGTTGTTTTGTTTATTACTGTCTGTATAATTGCATGCTTATTGAAATGTCATGGTTTATATGAGACAGCTCAGTGAAGAGGGAGGATGTAGATCAGTGTGTGTGACATACCTTTAGGAAGCTTTCTAGTGAGTCAGCACATGCATATAAGTACTGAGCATGTGCAAGCAAGAGCGCCATTTTGAGAGCAGCCAGAGTGAGAACCTGCATGTATGTAGTCAGTTAGTTAGATAGTTCGTTTAAATTTAATGACCCTGCCATCCGTCCTGATGTGTTTATATGCAATAATATACGTAAACAAACACCCAAGCTTCAGCGTCTTCTTAATGCACATGAGAGGAGCGACAGGTACCATTCAGATGGCACAGTCCAATTACTCAGTGGTTCTGTCATCAGTGGTAACAGTGCAGGATACACTCACATTATCCATATATGATAATGTTAGAGGAGGAGGAAGATGAGCCTTCAGCATCCCCTGCATTCAATGAAATACATCCTGTCCATGTCAGTCCCACATCTACTACCCAGCTGTCACCATTACAATGGGCATCAGGAGTCTGCACCACCTCCATGGTGCACATACCCACCTGAAGAGCCAGCAAGTAGGTGGTCATCACAAGCATACTGCCGAACATGCTCAGACCTGGCTGGTACCCTTGGTATCAATCAGTTAATGTGCAGGTAAATCCAGGCAGAGATGGCCCACTACTCATATCACATTGGATATGTTGAGTGGGGGGTATAATGAAGTACAACCACTGTAGGACATCCTAAAACATATGCAGATTAACATTGGTGTATAGGGATCTAGAGTAGTTACACCTGTTGAGAGTATTGGTGACCTAAGTGACAGACACTTGTGCAGCTGTAAGCATAAGGCCAGCTGGCCACTATTGCTGTGCTACAGGGACTGATCATACACTGCATGATCACATGCTAGGCTTATACACATGGCAGGCAGCATGACAGAGACAGCTTTTCTGTCCATCCAGTACATGGCTGCATTTCTCCCAGCTATGGATATTCCCATGATTGCAGTCAATGGCCTTCTTGCGCCAGTATGGACACACACCTCACAAGGAAAGACACTTAGGGTCTTTTGGTTCAACAATATCAGTTATACTGTAGCACTACAGTGAGCACATGTACCTGTCCAATTCCCACAATTGTATTGGCCAACATTCTACTTGTACACTAGATGGGTGGGGGGGCACAGTGAGATTCATGTACACACTCCAGCCAAGGCACACCAGCCCTTGAAGAGGATGCCTCCAGTCTGGACACTGCTGGGCCACAAGACAACTAGCCAGAGTTCCAGCCAAGAAAGTTCCATCCCATCACTACAAGATGTGATCCTTGACTCTCTACCCTCCTAGCTGTGTGTATATATGTGGCTAGTACATCCACTACAAGTGACCCTTCTACTTTAGGTAGTGTTGTGGTCCCCTGTCACTATGCTTCATTCCCACCTGTACAAATGATGATGATGACAAAGGCTCACAGGATGGGCAGGACACTATCAGTGTGGCAATGTCTGATGTACTGCATGGTCAGTTGATGCACTGTAGCACTTAGTCTAGTTGTGTTATTTCATGCTGTACATGATCCATAGCTATGGACTCGAACATGGTCATTATCATAATCATCATCGATTTCCTTCTTCCAATTTTATACATGGGGTCAAGGTGTCACATCACGTCTTGCCACCTCTCTCGCTCCCTTGACTCAGTGCCACTCTTCTTCCTTCTTCCATCGTCATGTTTGACTGTTGAACACTTTCTCCAATTAAAGCCATATATCTCTTTGCTGGCCACCCTCTTTTCCTCTTACCTTCTTCCTGTCTTTCCCATATCTTCTTCACCACAGAATCTTCTGTTTCCCTGCACATGTGCTTGAACCACCATAATCTGGTCTGCTCTGTTTGAATTTTCTCTGCAATTGGATCTGCTTTGGTTTCTGCTCTGATGTCCTCATTTCTTCATATATTCCACAGTGTACATCATACAATCCACCTCAGGCACTTCACCTCCCTTTGTGCAGAGGGTATTAACCACTCTGCTTGCACTGCCCAGATTTCTGTGCCATACAGTAGTACTAGTTGCAACATTGTTTTTGTACATCTTACGTTTCAGCTTCTTTGGCATTCTTCTGTCTTACACTATCCCTGACTGTCTGTGCCAGTTGGCTGCAAACAGTCTGAATCCAGCTTTGACTTCCTCATTCAGACTTTCCTTTTCCTCAACCACCACTCCAAGATTCTTGAAGCTGTTAACTTGTTCCACTACTTTCCCTTCTGTCTCAATTTTCATCATCTTCTTATTTCCCTGTTTGCTGCCATTACAACTGTCTTATCTGTTCTCAGTTTCATCCCGTGTGACTTCAGTTTTGCATTTGATTCCCCTATCCTTTGCTGAAGTTCTTGCTCAGAGTCTGCCTGTAATGCTACATCATCTGCATAAAAGAGCTTTGTTGATGTGTCCCCTCCAGCTGTCTGTTAAAGTAGTCCATCGCCGTTATGAACAGCAGTGGTCTGAGCATTGAACCCTGATGCACCCTGATGCACACCCACTGGGAACCTTGTCTGTGAGTCCAAACCCTGTTCATACTTGTGGCATTGCGTCCTTCTACACAAACTGCACTAATTCTATGAATGTTTTTGAAACTACAAACCATCGTTGAACTGTCCAAATCAGCTTTCCTGAGACCTTGTCAAAAGCTTTTTCTAAGGCTAGGAATGCTCAGTTGGACTCTCTCCTTTTCCCTAGCTTTTTCTCAACTATCTGTCTCACTACAAACACTGAGTCAGTTGTGCTGCATTATGATTTGAAAGCAAACTGCACATCATCTATCTTACTTTCTAGTACTCTGCATATTCATGTGTCTATCACCCTCTCCAGTACTTTCATGCAATTTGGCAGGAGTTTGATACTGCCCACAGTTATGAATGACCCCTTTGTTATTGTACACTGGCACTAGAATGTTTACTCCCTGGTCATCTGTGAATCAGTTGCTACCTCTCTTTACCTGTGCTATGACATACTGCACCTGCCTTTACCTCAGGAAATTTGTCTCATGGCTCCTTCTCCATTGCTGCCACAGGTATTATCAGGTGGGATTATCGTGTCACCTTGTTATAACTGCTTTTGCCACTCCAACTATGTGATATGGGGCAAAACACAAATAGCTTACTGCAGGTCTCCAGAATATTCTCTGGTGTGCCATCAGATATATCTAAGCAACAGAAGTCGGCCTTCAGCAGACCAAACATGCATTTGACAATGTTACAAATGTGTGACAATGCAGTGCAGTGTTAAACAGCATTGCTGCCATAGTCTATGGGCTGAGTGTTGAGATGACCCTGTGGAAAATCACCCACACAAGAAGAGCTAGTATGGGCAGCAAGTGTGGCAGATGTTGTAATCAAAGGAAGTAGCTTGCTGGCACATTGTATAATACATTGTGCACAATACACATTTCATATATTACCCTCTGCACAGGCACATTGCATATGGTGCCCTGTGCATAGACATATTGTATATGATAACCTGTGCACAGACACACTGCATATAATACCCTGAGTACATACACATTGTATATGATACCCTGTGCACAGACACATTGCATATATTACCCTGTGCACATGAACATTGTATTTGATACCCTGTGGACAGACACACTGCATATAATACCCTGTGCACAGACACATTGCATATATTACCCTTTGCAAAGGCACATGGTATATGGTGCCCTGTGCATAGACACATTGCATATATTACCCTGTGCACATGCACATTGTATATGATACCCTGTGGACAGACACACTGCATATAATACCCTGTGCACAGACACATTGCATATATTACCCTTTGCAAAGGCACACAGTATACGGTGCCCTGTGCACAGACACATTGCATATATTACCCTGTGCACATGCACACTGTATATAGTACCCTGTGCATAGACACATTGCATATATTACCCTGTGCACATGCACATTGTATATGATACCCTGTGGACAGACACTGCATATAATACCCTGTGCATAGACACATTTATTTATTTCTAGTTTGATGACTGGGGAGGTCCACTGGGCTCAAAGAGCCAATTTTCAGTGGAGGCCCAGGGAGAAAAGCTCCAATAATACATAGTATAATCTCAATAATATAATGTACGAAGCATAGTGGAAACAGAAACAAGTTCAGGAAATTTTACATATAAAATAGCAAAAAAAAACTAAACAAATGTTAAACAGTAGCTTAGAGAAGGATGTGATCATATTTACATATTTAGTGGTAGAGAACAGTGGTGCAAGGTTAAATTAATACACTGATATAGAAGTAACATTAGCATGGATGAGTTCTTTATGCATGAATAATAGCATACATTAGATTAATACAAAGGTTTAATCCTCTGAAGTGGTATAGAGGAAATATTTACATGAAGGCAGTACAAAGGGTTAAACAATAGTGTGTAAGGAAGAACAAACTTTGTGTGTAATAAAGTATTTATGTGTTGAGCAGCTTAGGTAGGTGGAGTGCAGTTGCATTTCCATTTTTGGGAGAGGTAAGAACGCAGCAGTGTTTTGAAGTGTTCGGCGTTCTCAGAAGTTCTTAAGGATGGAGGGAGAGAATTCCATTGTTTGGCGATGGAGAAGGAGAGCAGGAGCTGACCAGCGGGATGGTTTGGTTTATAAACAAAGGTTAGATTTTGGTAGTTAGATCTTTGAGTTCTGTTAGGGGTGTATAATGTTAGGATGTTTGATAGTGTGGGACATATAGTTGGTTTGAAAATGAGCTTGTGGGTGGTGATGAGTTGCAGGTAGTCAAGGTAGTTTGGGAGTTCTAGCCATTGCAGCTGGTGGAGAGGTTTACAGTGATGAGTGGAGTAACTGGAGGTTGTGGCGAACTTTGAGATTTTATTGTAACAGGATTCTAGTTTAGAAGAGATGGAGGAAGATAGGCTGATAGAAAGGCTAGAAGATTGCATATATTACCCTGTGCATAGGCACATTGTACATGGGTACCCTGTGCACAGACACATTGCATATATTACCCTGTGCACAAACACATTGCATATCATACCTTGTGTACAGACACATTACATATATTACCCTGTGCACAAACACATTGTATATGATACCCTGTGGACAGACACATTTCATATATTACACTGTGCACAAACACATTGCATATATTACCCTGTGCACAAACGCATTGCATATCATACCTTGTGTACAGATACATTACATATATTACCCTGTGCACAAACACATTGTATATGATACCCTGTGGACAGACACATTTCATATATTACACTGTGCACAAACACATTGCATATATTACCCTCTGCACAAACGCATTGCATATCATACCCTGTGCACAGACACATTGCATATATTTTCCTGTGCACAGGCACATTGTATATGATACCCTGTGCACAGACACATTGCATATAATACCCTCTGCACAGACACAATGTACATAATACCCTGTGCACAGACACACTGCATATATTACCCTGTGCATATGCACATTGTATATGATACCTGGTGCACAGACACACTGCATATAATACCCTGTGCACAGACATATTGTATATGATACCCTGTGCACAAACACATTGCATATCATACCCTGTGCACAAACACATTGCATATATTACTCTGTGCATAGGCACATTGTTTACGACACACTGTGCACAGACACATTGCATATAATACCCTGTCCACAGATGCAGTGCATATATTTTTCTCTGCACAGGCACACTGTATATGATACCCTGTACACAGACACATTACATATAATACCCTGTGCACAGACACATTGTATATGATACTCTGTGCACAAACACATTGCATATTTTACCCTGTCCACAAACACATTGCATATATTACTCTGTGCATAGGCACATTGTATATGATACACTGTGCACAGACACATTGCATATAATACCCTGTGCACATATAAATTGTATGTAGTACACTGTGCACAGACACATTGTACATAATAGCCTGTGCACAGACACATTGCATATAATACCCTGTGCACAGACACATTGCATATAATACCCTGTGCACAGACACATTGCATATAATACCCTGTGCACATATAAATTGTATGTAGTACACTGTGCACAGGCACAATGTACAAAATACCCTGTGCACAGACACATTGCATATAATACCCTGTGCATAGACACGTTGCATATAATACCCTGTGCACATATAAATTGTATGTAGTACACTGTGCACAGACACATTGCATATAATACCCTGTGCATAGACACATTGCATATAATACCCTGTGCACATATAAATTGTATGTAGTACACTGTGCACAGGCACAATGTACAAAATACCCTGTGCACAGACACATTGCATATAATACCCTGTGCATAGACACATTGCATATAATACCCTGTGCACATATAAATTGTATATAGTACACTGTGCACAGACACATTGCATATAATACCCTGTGCATAGAAACATTGCATATAATACCCTGTGCACAGACACAATGCATATAATACACTGTGCACAGACACATTGCATATAATACCCTGTGCACAGACACATTGCATATAATACCCTGTGCACAGACACATTGCATATAATACCCTGTGCATAGACACATTGCATATAATACCCTGTGCACATATAAATTGTATGTAGTACACTGTGCACAGACACAATGTACATAATACCCTGTGCACAGACACATTGCATATAATACCCTGTGCATAGACACATTGTATATAATACCCTGTGCATAGACACATTGCATATAATACCCTGTGCACATATAAATTGTATGTAGTACACTGTGCACAGACACATTGCATATAATACCCTGTGCATAGAAACATTGCATATAATACCCTGTGCATAGACACATTGCATATAATACCCTGTGCACAGACACATTGCATATAATACCCTGTGCACATATAAATTGTATGTAGTACACTGTGCACAGACACAATGTACAAAATACCCTGTGCACAGACACATTGCATATAATACCCTGTGCATAGACACATTGCATATAATACCCTGTGCACATATAAATTGTATGTAGTACACTGTGCACAGACACATTGCATATAATACCCTGTGCACATATAAATTGTATGTAGTACACTGTGCACAGACACAATGTACAAAATACCCTGTGCACAGACACATTGCATATAATACCCTGTGCACAGACACAATGCATATAATACCCTGTGCACATATAAATTGTATGTAGTACACTGTGCACAGACACAATGTACAAAATACCCTGTGCACAGACACATTGCATATAATACCCTGTGCACAGACACAATGCATATAATACCCTGTGCACATATAAATTGTATGTAGTACACTGTGCACAGACACAATGTACAAAATACCCTGTGCACAGACACATTGCATATAATACCCTGTGCATAGACACATTGCATATAATACCCTGTGCACATATAAATTGTATGTAGTACACTGTGCACAGACACATTGCATATAATACCCAGTGCATAGAAACATTGCATATAATACCCTGTGCATAGACACATTGCATATAATACCCTGTGCACATATAAATTGTATGTAGTACACTGTGCACAGACACATTGCATATAATACCCTGTGCACATATAAATTGCATGCAGTACACTGTGCACAGCCACAATGTACATAATACCCTGAGCACAGATGCATTGCATATAATACCCTGTGTATAGACACATTGCATATAATACCCTGTGCACATTCAAATTTATGTAACGCTGTGCACAGATGCAATGTACATAATACCCTGTGCACAGACACATTGCATATAATACCCTGTGCACATATAAATTGCATGCAGTACACTGTGCACAGCCACAATGTACATAATACCCTGAGCACAGATGCATTGCATATAATACCCTGTGTGTAGACACATTGCATATAATACCCTGTGCACAGACACATTGCATATAATACCCTGTGCATGGACACATTGCATATAATACCCTGTGCACAGACACATTGCATATAATACCCTGTGCACAGACACATTGCATATAATACCCTGTGCACATATAAATTGTATGTAGTACACTGTGCACAGGCACAATGTACAAAATACCCTGTGCACAGACACATTGCATATAATACCCTGTGCATAGACACATTGCATATAATACCCTGTGCACATATAAATTGTATGTAGTACACTGTGCACAGACACATTGCATATAATACCCTGTGCATAGAAACATTGCATATAATACCCTGTGCATAGAAACATTGCATATAATACTCTGTGCACATATAAATTGTATGTAGTACACTGTGCACAGACACATTGCATATAATACCCAGTGCATAGAAACATTGGATATAATACCCTGTGCATAGAAACATTGCATATAATACCCTGTGCATAGACACATTGCATATAATACCCTGTGCACATATAAATTGTATGTAGTACACTGTGCACAGACACATTGCATATAATACCCTGTGCATAGAAACATTGGATATAATACCCTGTGCATAGAAACATTGCATATAATACCCTGTGCATAGACACATTGCATATAATACCCTGTGCACATATAAATTGTATGTAGTACACTGTGCACAGACACAATGTACATAATAGCATGTGCACAGACACATTGCATATAATACCCTGTCCACATATAAATTGTATGTAGTACACTGTGCACAGACACATTGTACATAATAGCCTGTGCACAGACACATTGCATATAATACCCTGTGCACAGACACATTGCATATAATACCCTGTGCACAGACACATTGCATATAATACCCTGTGCACATATAAATTGTATGTAGTACACTGTGCACAGACACATTGCATATAATACCCTGTGCATAGACACATTGCATATAATACCCTGTGCACATATAAATTGTATGTAGTACACTGTGCACAGACACATTGTACATAATAGCCTGTGCACGGAAACATTGCATATAATACCCTGTACATAGACACATTGCATATAATACCCTGTGCATAGACACATTGCATATAATACCCTGTGCACATATAAATTGTATGTAGTACACTGTGCACAGGCACAATGTACATAATACCCTGTGCACAGACACATTGCATATAATACCCTGTGCACATATAAATTGTATGTAGTACACTGTGCACAGACACATTGTACATAATAGCCTGTGCACAGACACATTGCATATAATACCCTGTGCACAGACACATTGCATATAATACCCTGTGCACAGACACATTGCATATAATACCCTGTGCACATATAAATTGTATGTAGTACACTGTGCACAGACACATTGTACATAATAGCCTGTGCACAGACACATTGCATATAATACCCTGTGCACAGACACATTGCATATAATACCCTGTGCACAGACACATTGCATATAATACCCTGTGCACATATAAATTGTATGTAGTACACTGTGCACAGACACATTGTACATAATACCCTGTGCACAGACACATTGCAGATAATACCCTGTGCATAGACACATTGCATATAATACCCTGTGCACATATAAATTGTATGTAGTACACTGTGCACAGACACATTGCATATAATACCCTGTGCATAGAAACATTGGATATAATACCCTGTGCATAGAAACATTGCATATAATACCCTGTGCACATATAAATTGTATGTAGTACACTGTGCACAGACACATTGCATATAATACCCTGTGCACATATAAATTGCATGCAGTACACTGTGCACAGCCACAATGTACATAATACCCTGAGCACAGATGCATTGCATATAATACCCTGTGTGTAGACACATTGCATATAATACCCTGTGCACATATAAATTGTATGTAGTACACTGTGCACAGGCACAATGTACAAAATACCCTGTGCACAGACACATTGCATATAATACACTGTGCACAGACACATTGCATATAATACCCTGTGCACATATAAATTGTATGTAGTACACTGTGCACAGACACATTGCATATAATACCCTGTGCACATATAAATTGTATGTAGTACACTGTGCACAGACACATTGCATATAATACCCTGTGCACATATAAATTGTATGTAGTACACTGTGCACAGACACATTGCATATAATACCCTGTGCATAGAAACATTGGATATAATACCCTGTGCATAGAAACATTGCATATAATACCCTGTGCACATATAAATTGTATGTAGTACACTGTGCACACACACATTGCATATAATACCCTGTGCACATATAAATTGCATGCAGTACACTGTGCACAGCCACAATGTACATAATACCCTGAGCACAGATGCATTGCATATAATACCCTGTGTGTAGACACATTGCATATAATACCCTGTGCACATATAAATTGTATGTAGTACACTGTGCACAGACACATTGTACATAATAGCCTGTGCACAGACACATTGCATATAATACCCTGTGCACAGACACATTGCATATAATACCCTGTGCACAGACACATTGCATATAATAGCCTGTGCACATATAAATTGTATGTAGTACACTGTGCACAGACACATTGCATATAATACCCTGTGCATAGACACATTGCATATAATACCCTGTGCACATATAAATTGTATGTAGTACACTGTGCACAGACACATTGTACATAATAGCCTGTGCACAGAAACATTGCATATAATACCCTGTACATAGACACATTGCATATAATACCCTGTGCATAGACACATTGCATATAATACCCTGTGCACATATAAATTGTATGTAGTACACTGTGCACAGGCACAATGTACATAATACCCTGTGCACAGACACATTGCATATAATACCCTGTGCACATATAAATTGTATGTAGTACACTGTGCACAGACACATTGTACATAATAGCCTGTGCACAGACACATTGCATATAATACCCTGTGCACAGACACATTGCATATAATACCCTGTGCACAGACACATTGCATATAATACCCTGTGCACATATAAATTGTATGTAGTACACTGTGCACAGACACATTGTACATAATAGCCTGTGCACAGACACATTGCATATAATACCCTGTGCACAGACACATTGCATATAATACCCTGTGCACATATAAATTGTATGTAGTACACTGTGCACAGACACATTGTACATAATAGCCTGTGCACAGACACATTGCATATAATACCCTGTGCACAGACACATTGCATATAATACCCTGTGCACAGACACATTGCATATAATACCCTGTGCACATATAAATTGTATGTAGTACACTGTGCACAGACACATTGTACATAATAGCCTGTGCACAGACACATTGCATATAATACCCTGTGCACAGACACATTGCATATAATACCCTGTGCACAGACACATTGCATATAATACCATGTGCACATATAAATTGTATGTACACTGTGCACAGACACATTGTACATAATACCCTGTGCACAGACACATTGCATATAATACCCTGTGCATAGACACATTGCATATAATACCCTGTGCACATATAAATTGTATGTAGTACACTGTGCACAGACACATTGCATATAATACCCTGTGCATAGAAACATTGGATATAATACCCTGTGCATAGAAACATTGCATATAATACCCTGTGCACATATAAATTGTATGTAGTACACTGTGCACAGACACATTGCATATAATACCCTGTGCACATATAAATTGCATGCAGTACACTGTGCACAGCCACAATGTACATAATACCCTGAGCACAGATGCATTGCATATAATACCCTGTGTGTAGACACATTGCATATAATACCCTGTGCACAGACACATTGCATATAATACCCTGTGCATAGACACATTGTATATAATACCCTGTGCACATATAAATTGTATGTAGTACACTGTGCACAGACACATTGCATATAATACCCTGTGCACATATAAATTGTATTTAGTACACTGTGCACAGACACATTGCATATAATACCCTGTGCACATATAAATTGTATGTAGTACACTGTGCACAGACACATTGCATATAATACCCTGTGCATAGAAACATTGGATATAATACCCTGTGCATAGACACATTGCATATAATACCCTGTGCACATATAAATTGTATGTAGTACACTGTGCACAGACACATTGCATATAATACCCTGTGCACATATAAATTGCATGCAGTACACTGTGCACAGCCACAATGTACATAATACCCTGAGCACAGATGCATTGCATATAATACCCTGTGTGTAGACACATTGCATATAATACCCTGTGCACATACAAATTTATGTAACGCTGTGCACAGATGCAATGTACATAATACCCTGTGCACAGACACATTGTATATAATACCCTGTGCATGGACAAATAGCACATAATATGCTGTGCACAGACACATTGCATATAATACCCTGTGCATAGACACATTGCACATAATATGCTGCTCACAGACACATTGCATATAATAGCCTGTGCATAGACACATTGCACATAATATGCTGCTCACAGACACATTGCATATAATAGCCTGTGCATAGACACATTGCACATAATATGCTGCTCACAGACACATTGCATATAATAGCCTGTGCATAGACACATTGCACATAATATGCTGCTCACAGACACATTGCATATAATAGCCTGTGCATAGACACATTGCACATAATATGCTGCTCACAGACACATTGCATATAATAGCCTGTGCATAGACACATTGCACATAATATGCTGCTCACAGACACATTGCATATAATAGCCTGTGCACATACAATTTCTATGTAATACACTGTGTGCAGGCACAATGTACAAAATACCCTGTGCACAGTCACATTCCATATAATGCCCTGTGTGTAAACACATAGCACATAATATGCTGTGCATAGACACATTGCATATAAAACCTTGTGCACAGAACACACTGTATATAATATCATGTGCACAGACACAATGTATATAATACCCTGTGCACAGTCACATTCCATATAATGCCCTGTGTGTAAACACATAGCACATAATATGCTGTGCATAGACACATTGCATATAAAACCTTGTGCACAGAACACACTGTATATAATATCATGTGCACAGACACAATGTATATAATACCCTGTGCACAGTACAAATTGCATATCATACTCTGTGCACCAAATGCATTGCATATAATACCCTGTGCACAGACACATTGTATATAATACCCTGTGTACAGTACACATTGCATATAACACCCTGTACACAGAACACATTGTATATAATACCATGTGTATGGACACATTATATATAATACTCAGTGCACAGAACACATTGCATACCCTGTGAAATAGACAATCCACACCCCCCCCTGGTTTCATACAAGGGTGGCAGATCTCCTAATGCTAGTATGAGGTCTCTGTCTACATGGTAGTAGTTAACAATGTCTTGTTTGTGGAAGTGATGGAGTTTCAGTTGATGACAGAGTGTTCTGTGATGTGAAGGGTGGCAACTTGCAACATTGCTGACACAAGGCAGACCTTAACACATGCTGCCAAGCTACTGTGGATATTACTCCTAGCATCTTAGCATGAATGACACTCCTGTTATACAAAAACTGCTGGTGTTCAGAATACCCCAGATTACCTCTAAACTGCGCTTTCATTATGTTTCTGTTTTAGCATGTAAAGATGTTATTAACACTATCCTGATTCCTTGTTGTATTTATATTGTGTTTTTTTTTCTTTTTGCATATACCCTCCTTCACAATAACTGGAAATAAACTATCTTACATTTAATATGCATTTTCTAAAGTAAAGGACATCTTTAAATTATAATGTCTACCATAATGTATCAATTGTCATCCACCACCTTTTCTCAAAAAAAAAAAAAAAAAAAAATCACCAATTCTGAGCCAAAACAAGGGACAGTTGAAAGGTATGCCTTTAAAGGGGTCACCTTCTAGCATACCAAATGAACCATGACCCATTAATTTCCATATGTAGGAGATATTCAGGGGCATCAGCAGAGGAGGGGCATGTAATCATGTAGGTAACTAGTTAGCCAGTATTTTGTAATGTAAAGCCACGCCCCAGGAGTGGGAAATAGCACGTGGCACAAGCTTGTAGCAATACCAATATCTGCATGCGCTGGGGGCATCCAAGTCAGTGCGGATATTTTTCTTTGCCAAGTCATACTGAATCTTACTGCTACACTGAAAACTGACCAGTGCTGGGAAACACTTTGGCCATCATGGCCCCACAAGGAAAAAAGAGCTGAGCTATAATCATTCAGTCTAATACCATGTCTTCTGCTGTTCAGGCTCCCAGTTCAGTTTTCAGATTTTGGGCTAAAAATAACTTAGACAAATTCCCTGTGCAGCCTGGGCTCTACTAAACACCCTCATCTGCAGTTCTGACTAGACTACAACATAAGTAAATAAGTCTGAAATCTGCTTATGGTGAGAGTTCATGAATGGTGCTGTAATCCTACACAGTGAAACAGCACTAATATCACAAAGGCATGTTTTTTAATTGGAGAGCCATACAGAATTTTCTCAGCAAATGTCTTTCACATAAATGTTTTGTTCCTTTTGAAACAGAAATATCACTTTAGTAGGTATTCAAGAAGTTGATGAATGCTGCTTTAATTCATCCTTAAAACATTTTATCTACTAAAAAGGAAGGCAAAATATCTTTTAGTGTTATTTTTAGTAAATCCATTTCCTGACAAGTGACCACATCTCTTTGCGTTATTTCATCATATATAAGGAAACTGGCAAGTATGAACTAACTAATCAGCACAACAGCAGATAAGAGCAAAGACCTTCCAAAACTCTAAATATGAATACGAGTAAAGGAGATTAGGGAATTTCTGATTTTACTTTTGTTTACCTTCTTAGATTTGAACTCTGCACTGTGCTTTGCTATTTATTTTATTCTTTAGTGCTTACAGGTAATCTGAGACCTGTCACTTCACAAATGACGATTAGCAGTAATGAAAGCTGTTACTTTACTGAAGATTCTCTAGCACCTATTCTTGCACCAGTAATCCTCATTGAATTTATTATCGGTTTACTTGGGAATGCCACAGCATTGTGGATCTTCTGTTTCTGCATGAAATCATGGAAACCGAGCATTGTTTATTTGTTTAACTTATCCTTGGCTGATTTTCTGCTCATTTTCTGCCTGCCGTTCCGTGCAGCCTACTACATTCTAAAGAAGGACTGGCAGCTTGGTGATGTGCCATGTCGTATCATGCTCTTCATGGTGTCTTTAAATCGGGCAGGTAGCATTGTCTTTCTCACTGTGGTGGCCTTGGATCGCTACTTCAGGGTGGTCCATCCTCATCACAGGATCAACATGACCACTCAGAAAGGGACACTTTTGGTGACTTGTCTGATGTGGTGCCTTATCCTAGCTATGACAGTCTATCTTCTGGCAACTCAAAATTTGATTGTGGATAAATCCACCAATAAATCACTTTGTGAAAGTTTCAACCTTAATGATGACAGGACTGTAGAAAAGGTCTGGCATGATGCTTTATTTGTAGCAGAGTTTCTGATTCCACTCTGTATTATTTTTTTCTGTACATTCTGCATCATTTGGCAGCTAAAATCCAAAGTACAACACAAACCATCTACAACACAAACAGCTTGCAAAATACAAAAGGCTGTGTATTCTGTATCAGCAGTAGCCATCGTATTTGTAATTTGCTTTCTACCCAGCATTTGCACACGCATTGCAGTCTTACTGGCCAAAGCTGCGGGCCAGTGTAATCAATTTAAGTTGGCTGGACAGTGGTTCTATGCTACCCTTCCTATGACTTATCTCAACAGCGTGCTTGACCCTGTGGTCTTTTACTGCTCCAGCTCAACATTTAAGGAGAGTCTCAAACAGACGTATTTCAGAGTACGATCAGTGAAGAAAAATACAATGGTAATTAGACCCCTTCCTCCAGATTCAGAACCTGACATTAAAAATAAAATTGGTCAAAGCAGAAATGTGGATTTACAGTCTTAGCTACAGTCTGACCAGGAACACTGACTGAATAAAGGCCATTTCTTTGTAAAGGTACTAAATATAGATCAAAATGACTTGTAGATAGACATGCATACAAAATGTCAAAATGATTATTGGTTGCATATGGTGATATAAACTAGTATTTTTATAATATATTATAGCCTGTAAATAAAAGTGAGACGTAGTTAAACAATAATGAATACCTGCCATCTATAGAGCTAATGCACAATTTTAGAAAGCATGTTTGTATTCTGCGTAGCAGCATTTCAGTAAACCAATGTATACTTTTTTAGAATACAGAGGAAAAAAAAAAGACACTGACATTTTTTACTGAAGGATTCTTGTATTACCTAGACAAAGAATACACCTTTCTGCACACATTTATTGACTGCGAAACTTGCTGCGTATGTTAATATACTGATTAACAATTATCTTCATATAATTTTCTGAAGGTAAACAGCTCTGCAAAATCTTTGCTTTTTAAGACTGGAGTTGGCCAGAGGGTGCATAGGCTTCAAAAATGTCAAAGGTAGACTGTTTATGAAGGTCCATGGCTGACCCTTCTGTATGACTACGCCTAGTACCACATGGCACAGGAGTTTATGAGTACCAGAAGTGAATCTTGAAGGATGCCAAAAGACTCTATGGAAGAAATCCAAAGGTCATGTGCTGAAGAGTTCATTAATAGACATTGCTAATGTGACTACTTGCAAAAACGTGTTAGGTAAGGCATTCTGTAGTCAGTGTAGTAGCAGGCATAGTACACCACTTCTTTCATTTCTTAGATCGTATATTATTAATGTGGTACCAAAGTATAGTTGTCACAGTGTAAATAATGTATAAAGGAAGATCTTCATCTGCTGCTTACTGTTGATATGTGTACTTGTTTCTCCATTGTCACATCGCCATTTGTATATACATTTGTGTAAATAGCTGTCTATGTTTCTGAAATTATATTATATTGTGGATATTTCTCAATAAACTTGAAGCTTCTGGAGTTTTTCTCCCTGGGCTTCCATTTAAAATTAGACTTTCCTAGATGGGCCTACAGGTCATCAAGTACAACTACATAAAAACATTAAAATAAATGAAAAAACATTCACATATAATCTAAACAGGAAAGCATTTGTAGCTGTGCAGTGTGACAACAGTCCTTAGGAGACATCACTTTCTTGAATTAAATCTTCCTGCCATGTCTGGAAGACCTCATTACTTGTACAAGTCTGACCATGATGTTCTCATGGCCCTCTCCAGACTAGTGACTTGAGAGATGTAGGGTTGGACACATGGAATGACTGGAGAACAAAGGGTGAAACTAACTTTAAACACCCCACATAGTGCATGGTAGCAATCCTCATACCTGCTATCTAGTCATTCATACCCTCCATTAAAAAAACAGAAATCATGGCTCTCAGCTGTATAGATTTTCACAGAATGTCCAGCTTTTTGCCTCATATTTTTGGTCTGTTTCCTAATAAACTTGTGATTTTCTGGCAAATCGCTGGCAACTCATTTAGGGTTGAAGTAAAAAAATAATGACACACATCTGAGTTTCAGACTTCATACCTTCAAAAAACTTATGCTAATGTAAAACCTGTTAGTCTATCAACTTTCTAAGTTTGTAAGAGCAAAATTTAAAAATTGTACCAATTTTTGGACCTTTGTCCCCCTATTATTTATGGCTTTGTGAAGATTTCTTGCCCTAAAAGGTTGAGAGGTATGAACAGCATAACATCCATCGGGAGGCTTACATCCCCCACCATAGGACAACAAGGCTCTTGAAAGTAACAGCTGATTTTGCATATATGGCAAGGAATAGATAGGAACAGTAACCCCCTTACTACATGTGGGATTTCTCCTGCTGTCAAGTAATTCAAAGCTATACCAAAATCTGCACAAAAACAGTGTAGAGTGTTTAAAGCGAGTTATGCCAAGCAATAAATACTTTCAAGTGGCATCTCATCTATATTGTCAAGAAAAAAAGAGAAAGAAGTTAATTTAGTTGATAAAAAGAAACAAACAGCAGTGCATATTTCAGTTCTGAAGTGAGCAGCACTAGGAAACACTGCAAGTTTGGAGAAATAAGGCATTTGTTTTCATGCTCACTGCTATTTTACAGTACTCAATGTAAAAACCATGAAAAGAAATAAAACACAATAAAAAACAGATTCTGCTGGCATCACTGGTAGACCCCTTCACTATGATAGAATTACCTGGCTTCTAATATCCCAACTGAAACCCATAAGCAGCTGCAGGAAAACTTACATGAAGTGATGAGAGACCTGCTCTCAAATCTTGGAAAAGGGCTGTGGGATCTAGCACTACATGAGAGGCCATTTCTACCAGCACCAAGTACAAGGCTTTACCGCACAAAACAATATCCACCAGGATTCTATACTGGATCTAGTTATGAGTATATGGTGAGCATCTGGAAGGCTGAGGTCTGGCAAACACGAGGGATTAAATACATAACATCCGCAGCGCTCACTTTTACCAGCATCAGTTCTTTCTTATTACTTCTTCTCTTTTAGTTCTATTAGCCAGCCTTAACCCGATCTGCCACTGGTGGTTATCTTGCTATTGTCAGCATAATCCCACTTGAAAACTCCCACTGGGAGGAAAATATGTTTCTCCCTCTGTCCTTCTGACAAACACGCAGCATGGCACTTTGATTTTTTTCACTAGTGACTGTGGATTTATCATGTCTAATCTTTGCCAGATCAAATATAAAAACAAAAA